>NW_027490182.1:592874-892874 GCF_050948175.1 Xylocopa sonorina | reverse complement strand
GCTAGGGCATAGCGTTTACAGGTGCCTACGTATCGTAGCAATAGAGTTCTAATGCTCCTTAGATCGCGATATCGCATCTCATTTTTATGTTTCGTGGTAAGTTATAATATTCATTCCGACGTGTCATGTAAACCTCGAATTCATTCAAAAGAATGTAAATGCGACTATTGCTTGCTAGGAAATAGCGTTTGCAGATATCTCCACATCGAGGCAATAGGGTTCTAATGCTTCTTAAGACGCGATATCGCATCTCACTTATATGTTACATGATAAGATATAATGTTCATTGTGAGTGTCATGTATACCTCGCATTCACTTCAAAAGAATGTAAATGCGAATCTTCCTTGCTAGGAAATAGCGTTTGCAGATGTCTACGTATCGTAGCAATAGAGTTCTAATGCTTCTCAAAACGCGATATCGCATCAGATTCCTATGCTTCATGATAAGATATAATATTCATTGCGAAGTGTCATGTATACCTCATATTCTCTTTAAAAGAATGTAAATGCGACACTTCCATGCTAGCAAATAGCGTCTGCAGATGTCTACGCGTCGAGGCAATAAGGTTCTAATGCTTCTTAAAACGCGATATCGCATCTCACTTCTATGATTCATGATAAGATATAATATTCATTGCGAAGTGACATGTATACCTCGTATTCACTTCAAAAGAATGTAAATGCGACTATTCCTTGCTAGGAATAGCGTTTGCAGATGTCTCCGCATCGAGGCCATAGATTTCTAATGCTTCTTAAAACGCGATATCGCATCTCACTTCTATGTTTCGTGATAAGATGCAATATTCATTGCGATCTGTCATGTATACATCGTATTCACTTCAAAAGAATGTAAATTGCGACGTTTCCATCCTAGGAAATAGCGCTTGCAGCTGTCTACGTATCGTAGCAATAGAGTCCTATTGCTTCTTAAAACGAGATGTCGCATTTCATTTCTATGTTTCGTGATAAGATATAATATTCATTGCGAAGTGTCATGTATACCTCGTATTCAATTCAAAAGAATGTAAATGCGACAATTCCTTTTTAGGAAATAGCGTTTGCAGATGCCTACGTATCGTAGCTATAGAGTTCTAATGCTTCTTAGATCGCGATATCGCATCTCATTTCTATGATTCGTGATAAGTTAGAATATTCATACCGAAGTGTCATATATACCACGAATTCTCTTCAAAAGAATGTAAATGCGACACTTCCATGCTAGGAAATAGTGTTTGCAGATATCTTCGCATCGAGGCAATAGTGTTCTAGTGCTTCTTAAAGCGCGATATCGCATCTCACTTCTATGTTACATGATAAGATATAATGTGCAGTGCGAAGTGTTCCGTATACCTCGTATTCACTTCAAGAGAATGTAAAAGCGAATCTTCCTTGCTAGGAAATAGCGTTTGCAGATGCCTACGTATCGTAGCAATAGAGTTCTAACGATTCTTACATCGCGATATCGCATCTCACTTCTATGATTCGTGATAAGTTAGAATATTCATACCGTAGTGTCATGTATACCTCGAATTCTCCTCAAAAGAATGTAAATGCGACACTTGCTAGCTAGGAAATAGCGTATTGAGATGTCTACGTATCGTAGCAATAGCGTTCTAATGCTACTTATATCGCCATATCACATCTCATTTCTATGTTTCGTGATAAGATGTAATATTCATTGCGAAATGTCATGTATACCTCGTATTCACTCCAAACCGATGTAAATGCGACACTTCCTTACTAGGAAGTAGCGTATTCAGATGTCTTCGTATCGTAGCAATAGAGTTCTAATGCTACTTAAATCGCGATATCGCATCTCATTTCTATGTTTCGTGATAAGATGTAATTTTAATTGCGAAGTGTCATGTACTCCTCACATTCACTTCAAAAGAATGTAAATACGACTCTTCCATGAGAGGAAATAGCGTCTGCAGATGTCTACGTGTCGAGGCAATAGAGTTCTAATGCTTCTTAAAACGCGATATCGCATCTCACATCTATGTTTCATGATAAGATTCAATATACATTGCGAAGTGTCACGCATACCTCGTATTCACTTCAAAAGAATGTAAGTGCGACACTTCCATGCTTGGAAATTGCGTTTGCAGATGTCTCCGCATCGACGCCATAGAGTTCTAATGCTTCTCAAAACGCGATATCGCATCTCTCTTCTATGTTTCATGATAAGATATAATATTCATTGCGAAGTGTCATGTATACCTCGCATTCACTACAAAAGAATGAAAATGCGACACTTCCATGCTAGGAAATAGCGTCTGCAGATGTCTACGCGTCGAGGCAATAGAGTTCTAATGCTTCTTAGATCGCGATATCGCATCTCATTTCTATGTATCATTATAAGATATAGTATTCATTGCGAAGTGTCATGTATACCTCGTATTCACATCAAAAGAATGTAAATGCGACTATTCCTTGCTAGGAAATAGCGATTGCAGATGTCTCCGCATCGAGGCCATATATTTCCAATGCTTCTTAAAACGCGATATCGCACCTCACTTCTATGTTTCATGATAAGATATAATATTCATTGCGAAGTGTCATGTATACCTCGTATTCACTTCAAAAGAATATAAATGCGACTATTCCTTGCTAGGAAATAGCGTTTGCAGATGTCAACGTATCGTAGCAATAGAGTTCTAATGCTACTTAAATCGCGATATCGCTTCTCATTTCTGTGTTTCGTTATAAAATGTAATATTCATTGCGAAGTGTCATGTACACCTCGTATTCACTTCAAAAGAATGTAAATGCGACACTTCCATGTTAGGGAATAGCGTCTGCAGATGTCTACGCGTCGAGGCAATAGAGTTCTAATGCTTCTTAGATCGCGATATCGCATCTCATTTCTATGTATCATTATAAGATATAGTATTCATTGCGAAGTGTCATGTATACCTCGTATTCACTTCAAAAGAATGTAAATGCGACTACTCCTTGCTAGGAAATAGCGTTTGCAGGTGCCTACGCATCGTAGCAATAGAGTTGTAGTGCTTCTCAAAACGCTACATCGCATCTCATTTCTATGTTTCGTGATAGGATGTAATTTTCATTGCGATGTGTCATGTATACCTCGTATTCACTTCAAAAGAATGTAAGTGCGACGTTTCCATACTGGGAAATAGCGTTGGCAGATGTCTATGTATCGTAGCAATAGATTTCTAATGCTTCTTAGAACGCGATATCGCATCTCATTTCTATGTTTCATGATAAGATATAATATTCATTGCGATGTGTCATGTATACCTCGTACTCATTTCAGAGAATGTAAATGCGACTATTCCTTGCTAGGAAATAGCGTTTGTAGATGTCTACGTATTGTAGCAATGGAGTTCTAATGCTACTTAAAGCGCGATATCACATCTCATTTCTATATATCGTGAGAAGATATAATATTCATTGCGAAGTGTCATGTATACCTCGCATACACTTCAAATGAATGTAAATGCGACATTTGCTTGCTACGACATAGCGTTTGCAGTTGTCTACGTATAGTAGCAATAGAGTAGTAATGCTACTTAAATCGCGATATCGCATCTCATTTCTATATATCGTGATAAGATATAATATTCATTGCGAAGTGTCATGTATACCTCGCATACACTTCAAATGAATGTAAATGCGACATTTCCTTGCTAGGACATAGCGTTTGCAGTTGTCTACGTATCGTAGCAATAGAGTAGAAATGCTTCTCAAATCGCGATATCTCATCTCATTTCTATGTTTCATGATAAGATATAATATTCATTGCGAAGTGTCATGTATACCTAGCTTACACTTTAAATGAATGTAAATGCGACATTTCCTTGCTAGGAAATAGCGTTTGCAGATATCTACGTATCGTAGCCGTAGAGTAGTAATACTTCTCAAATCGCGATATCGCATCTCATTTCTATGTTTCGTTATAGGATGTAATTTTCATTGCGAAGTGTCATGTGTACCTCGTATTCACTGCAAAAGAATGTAAGTGCGACGTTTCCATCCTAGGAAATAGCGTTGGCAGATGTCTATGTATCGTAGCAATAGATTTCTAATGCTTCTTAGAAAGCGATATCGCATCTCATTTCTATGTTTCGCGATAAGATATAATATTCATAGCGAAGTGTCATGTATACCTCGTATTCACTTCAAAGAATGTAAATGCGACTATTCCTTGCTAGGAAATAGCGTTTGCAGATGTCAACGTATCGTAGCAATAGAGTTCTAATGCTACCTAAATCGCGATATCAAATCTCATTTCTATGTTTCGTGATAAGGTATAATATTCATGGGAAGTGTCACGTATACCTCGCATTCACTTCAAAAGAATGTAAATGCGACTATTCCTTGCTAGGAAATAGGGTTTGCAGATGTCTATGTATAGTAGCAATAGAGTCCTAATGCTACTGAAATCGAGACATCGCATCTCATTTCTATGTTTCGTGACAAGACACAATTTTCATAGCGAAGTGTCATGTATACCTCGTATTCGCTTCAAAAGAACGTAAATGCGACACTTCCTTGCTAGGAAATAGCGTTTACAGATGACTTCGTATCGTAGCAATTGAGTTCGAATGCTACTTAAATCGCGATATCGCATCTCATTTCTATATATCGTGATAAGATATAATATACATTGCGTAGTGTCATGTATACCTCGTATTCACTTCAATAGAATGTAAATGCGAATCTTCCTTGCTAGGAAAGAGCGTTTGCTGATGTCTACGTATCGTGGCAATAGAGTTCTAATGCTACTTAAATCGTGATATCACATCTCATTTAAATGTTTGGTGATAAGATATAATATTCCTTGCGAAGTGTAAAGTATACCTCGTATTCACTTCAAAAGAATGTAAGTGCGAAACTTCCATGCTAGGAAATAGCGTTTGCAGATGTCTCCGCATCGAGACCATAGATTCCTAATTCTTCTTAAAACGCGATATCGCATCTCTCCTCTATGTTTCATGATAAGATATAATATTCATTGCGAAGTGTCATGTATACCTCGTATTCACTTCAAAGAATGTAAATGCGACACTTACATGCTAGGAAATAGCGTTTGCAGATGTCTACGTATCGTAGCAATAGAGTCCTAATGCTTCATAAACCGCGATATCGCTACCTATTTCTATGTTTCATGGTAAGGTAAAATATTCAATGTGGAGTGTTATGTATACCTCGTATTCACTTCAAATGAATGGAAATGCGACTCTTCCTTGCTTGGAAGTAGCGTTTGCAGATGTCTACGTATCGTAGCAATAGAGTTCTAACGCTCTTTAAAACTCGATATCGCATTACATTTCTATGTTTCATGATAAGATATAAAATTCATTGCGAAGTATCACGTATACCGCATATTCACTTCAAATGAATGTAAATGCGACACTTCCATGCTAGGAAATAGCGTTTGCAGATGTCTACGTATCGTATCAATAGCGTTCTAATGCTTCCCAAAAAGCCATATCGCATCTCATTTCCATGTTTCGTGATAAGATATAATATTCATTGCGAAGTGTCATGTACACCTCGTATTCACATCAAAAGGAAGTAAATGCGACTATTGCCTGCTAGGAAATAGCGTTTGCAGATGTCTACGTATCGCAGCAGTAGTGTTCTAATGCTACTTATATCGCGATATCGCATCTCATTTATATGTTTCGTGATAAGATATAATATTCATTGCGAAGTGTCATGTACACCTCGTATTCACTTCAAAAGAATGTAAGTGCGACACTTCCATGCTAGGAAATAGCGTTTGCAGATGTCTCCGTATCGAGGCCATAGAGTTCTAATGCTTCTTAAAACGCGTATCGCATTACCCTTCTATGTTTCATGATAAGATATAATATTCATTCTGATGTGACATGTATAACTCGTATTCACTTCAAAAGAATGTAAATGCGACTATTGCTTGCTAGGAAATAGCGTTTGCAGATGTCAACGCATCGTAGCAATCGAGTTTTAATGCTACTTAAATCGCGATATCGCATCTCATTTATATGTTTCGTGATAAGATATAATATTCATTGCGAAGTGTCATGTATACCTCGAATTTACTTCAAATGAATGTAAATGCGACACTTCCATGCTTGGAAATAGCGTCTGCAGATGTCTAAGCGTCGAGGCAATAGAGTTCTAATGCTTTTTAAATCGCGGTATTGCATCTCATTTATATGTTTCATGATAATATATAATATCCATTGCGAAGTGTCATGTATACCTCGTATTCACTTCAAAGGAATGTAAATGCGACACCTCCATGCTAGGAAATAGCCGTTTGCAGATGTCTCCGCATCGAGGCCATAGAGTTCTAATGCTTCTTAAAACGCGATATCGCATCTCACTTCTATGTTTCGTGATAAGATATAATATTCATTGCGAAGTGTCATGTATACCTCGAATTCGCTTCAAAAGAATGTAAATGCGACACTTCCGTGCTAGGAAGTAGCGTTTGCAGATATCTCCGCATCGAGGCAATAGTGTTCTAATGCTTCTTAAAACGCGATATCGCATCTCACTTCTATGTTACGTGATAAGATATAATGTTCAATGCCAAATGTCATGTATACCTCGTATTCACTTCAAAAGAATGTAAATGCGAATCTTCTTTGCTAGGAAATAGCGTTTACAGATGTCTACGTATCGTCGCAATAGCGTTCTAATGCTTCCCAAAAAGCCATATCGCATCTCATTTCCATGTTTCGTGATAAGATGTAATATTCATTGCTACGTGTCATGTACACCTCGTATTCACATCAAAAGGAAGTAAATGCGACTATTGCTTGCTAGGAAATAGCGTTTGCAGATGTTTACGTATCGCAGCAATAGAGTTCTAATGCTACTTAAATCGCGATATCGCATCTCATTTATATGTTTCGTGATAAGATATAATATTCATTGCGAAGTGTCATGTATACCTCGTATTCACTTCAAAGGAATGTAAGTGCGACACTTCCATGCTAGGAAATAGCGTTTGCAGATGTCTCCGCACCGAGGCCATAGAATTCTAATGCTTCTTAAAACGCGATATCGCATTTCTCTTCTATGTTTCATGATAAGATGTAATATTCATTACGAAGTGTCATGTATATCTGGTATTCACTTCAAAAGAATGTAAATGCGACTACTGCTTGCTTGGAAATAGCGTTTGCAGATGTCTACGTATCGAAGCAATAGAGTTCTAATGCTACTTAAATCGCGATATCGCATCTCATTAAATGTTTCGTGATAAGATATAATATTCATTGCGAAGTGCCATGTATACCTCGTATTCTCTCCGAACGAATGTAAATGCGACACTTCCTTGCTATTAAATAGCGTATTCAGTTGTCTACGTATCGTAGCAATAGAGTTCTAATGCTACTTAAATCGCGATATCGCATCTCATTTCTATGTTTCGTGATAAGATATAATATACATTGCGAAGTGTCATGTACACCTCGTATTCACTTCAAAAGAATGTAAGTGCGACACCTCCATGCTAGGAAGTAGCGTTTGCAGATGTCTCGGCATCGAGGCCATAGAGTTCCAATGCTCCTTAAATGCGACATCGCATCTCACTACTATGTTTCATGATAAGATACTATATTCATTGCGATGTGTCATGTATACATCGTATTCACTTCAAAAGAATGTAAATGCGACGTTTCCATCCTTGGGAATATCGTTTGCAGGTGTCTACTTATCGTAGCAAAAGGATCCTAATGCTTCTTAAAACGAGATGTCGCACTACATTTCTATGTTTCGTGATAAGATATAATATTCTTTGCGAAATGTCATGAATACCTCGTATTCACTTCAAAAGAATGTAAATGCGACTATTGCTTGCTAGGAAATAGCGTTTGCAGATGTCTACGTATCGTAGCAATAGCGTTCTAATGCTACTTCAATCGCGATATCGCATCTCATTTATATGTTTCGTGATAAGATATAATATTGATTGCGAAGAGCCATGTATACCTCATATTCACTTCAAAAGAATGTAAGTGCGACACCTCCATGCTAGGAAATAGCGTTTGCAGATGTCTCCGCATCGAGGCCATAGAGTTCCAATGCTTCTTAAAACGCGAAATCGCATCTCATTTATATGTTTCGTGATAAGATATAATATTCATTGCGAAGTGTCATGTATACCTCGAATTTACTTCAAAAGAATGTAAATGCGACACTTCCATGCTAGGAAATAGCGTTTGCAGATGTCTACGTATCGTAGCAATAGCGTTCTAATGCTTCCCAAAAAGCCATATCGCATCTCATTTCCATGTTTCGTGATAAGATATAATATTCATTGCGAAGTGTCATGTACACCTCGTATTCACATCAAAAGGAAGTAAATGCGACTATTGCCTGCTAGGAAATAGCGTTTGCAGATGTCTACGTATCGCAGCAGTAGTGTTCTAATGCTACTTAAATCGCGATATCGCATCTCATTTATATGTTTCGTGATAAGATATAATATTCATTGCGAATTGTCATGTACACCTCGTATTCACTTCAAAAGAATGTAAGTGCGACACTTCCATGCTAGGAAATAGCGTTTGCAGATGCCTCCGTATCGAGGCCATAGAGTTCTAATGCTTCTTAAAACGCGTATCGCATTACCCTTCTATGTTTCATGATAAGATATAATATTCATTCTGATGTGACATGTATAACTCGTATTCACTTCAAAAGAATGTAAATGCGACTATTGCTTGCTAGGAAATAGCGTTTGCAGATGTCAACGCATCGTAGCAATTGAGTTCTAATGCTACTTAAATCGCGATATCGCATCTCATTTATATGTTTCGTGATAAGATATAATATTCATTGCGAAGTGTCATGTATACCTCGAATTTACTTCAAATGAATGTAAATGCGACACTTCCATGCTTGGAAATAGCGTCTGCAGATGTCTAAGCGTCGAGGCAATAGAGTTCTAATGCTTTTTAAATCGCGGTATCGCATCTCATTTATATGTTTCATGATAATATATAATATCCATTGCGAAGTGTCATGTATACCTCGTATTCACTTCAAAGGAATGTAAATGCGACACCTCCATGCTAGGAAATAGCCGTTTGCAGATGTCTCCGCATCGAGGCCATAGAGTTCTAATGCTTCTTAAAACGCGATATCGCATCTCACTTCTATGTTTCGTGATAAGATATAATATTCATTACGAAGTGTCATGTATACCTGGTATTCACTCCAAAAGAATGTAAATGCGACTATTGCTTGCTAGGAAATAGCGTTTGCAGATGTCTACGTATCGTAGCAATAGATTTCTAATGCTACTTAAATCGCGATACCGCATCTCTTTTCTATATTTCGTGACACGATATAATATTCATTGCGAAGTGTCATGTACACCTCGTATTCACTTCTAAAGAATGTGAATGCGACTATTGCTTGCTAGGAAATAGCGTTTGCAGATGTCTACGAATCGTAGCAATATCGTTCTAATGCTACTTAAATCGCGATATCGCATCTCATTTATATGTTTCGTGATAAGATATAATATTCATTGCGAATTGTCGTGTAAACCTCGTATTCACTTCAAAAGAATGTAAGTGCGACATTTCCATGCTAGGAAATAGCGTTTACAGATGTCTCCGCATCGAGGCAATAGAGTTCTAATGCTTCTTAAAACGCGATATCGCATCTTTCTTCTATGTTTCATGATAAGATATAATATTCATTACGAAGTGTCATGTATACCTGGTATTCACTCCAAAAGAATGTAAATGCGACTATTGCTTGCTAGGAAATAGCGTTTGCAGATGTCTACGTATCGTAGCAATAGATTTCTAATGCTACTTAAATCGCGATACCGCATCTCTTTTCTATATTTCGTGACACGATATAATATTCATTGCGAAGTGTCATGTACACCTCGTATTCACTTCTAAAGAATGTAAATGCGACACTTCCTTGGTAGGAAATAGCGTTTGCAGATGTCTTCGTATCGTAGCAATAGTGTTCGAATGCTACTTAAATCGCGATATAGCATCTCATTTCTATATATCGTGATAAGATATAATATTCATTGCGAAGTGTCATGTATACCTCGCATACACTTCAAATGAATGTAAATGCGACATTTCCTTGCTAGGACATAGCGTTTGCAGTTGTCTACATATAGTAGCAATAGAGTAGTAATGCTACTTAAATCGCGATATCGCATCTCATTTCTATATATCGTGATAAGATATAATATTCATTGCGAAGTGTCATGTATACCTCGCATACACTTCAAATGAATGAAAATGCGACATTACCTTGCTAGGACATAGCGTTTGCAGTTGTCTATGTATCGTAGCAATAGAGTAGTAATGCTTCTCAAATCGCGATATCGTATCTCATTTCTATGTTTCATGATAAGATATAATATTCATTGCGAAGTGTCGTGTATACCTAGCTTACACTTCAAATGAATGTAAATGCGACATTTCCTTGCTTGGAAATAGCGTTTGCAGATATCTACGTATCGTAGCAGTAGAGTAGTAATACTTCTCAAATCGCGATATCGCATCTCATTTCTATGTTTCGTGATAGGATGTAATTTTCATTGCGATGTGTCATGTATACCTCGTATTCACTTCAAAAGAATGTAAGTGCGACGTTTCCATCCTGGGAAATAGCGTTGGCAGATGTCTATGTATCGTAGCAATAGATTTCTAATGCTTCTTAGAACGCGATATCGCATCTCATTTCTATGTTTCATGACAAGATATAATATTCATTGCGAAGTGTCATGTATACCTCGCATACACTTCAAATGAATGTAAATGCGACATTTGCTTGCTACGACATAGCGTTTGCAGTTGTCTACGTATAGTAGCAATAGAGTAGTAATGCTACTTAAATCGCGATATCGCATCTCATTTCTATATATCGTGATAAGATATAATATACATTGCGTAGTGTCATGTATACCTCGTATTCACTTCAATAGAATGTAAATGCGAATCTTCCTTGCTAGGAAAGAGCGTTTGCTGATGTCTACGTATCGTGGCAATAGAGTTCTAATGCTACTTAAATCGTGATATCACATCTCATTTAAATGTTTGGTGATAAGATATAATATTCATTGCGAAGTGTAAAGTATACCTCGTATTCACTTCAAAAGAATGTAAGTGCGAAACTTCCATGCTAGGAAATAGCGTTTGCAGATGTCTCCGCATCGAGACCATAGATTCCTAATTCTTCTTAAAACGCGATATCGCATCTCTCCTCTATGTTTCATGATAAGATATAATATTCATTGCGAAGTGTCATGTATACCTCGTATTCACTTCAAAAGAATGTAAATGCGACTATTGCTTGCTAGGAAATAGCGTTTGCAGATGCCTACGTATCGTAGCAATATAGTTGTAGTGCTTCTCAATACGCGATATCGCATCTCATTTCTATGCTTCATAATAAGATATAATATTCATTGCGATGTTTCATGTATACCTCGTATTCACTTCAAAGAATGTAAATGCGACACTTACATGCTAGGAAATAGCGTTTGCAGATGTCTACGTATCGTAGCAATAGAGTCCTAATGCTTCATAAACCGCGATATCGCTACCTATTTCTATGTTTCATGGTAAGGTAAAATATTCAATGTGGAGTGTTATGTATACCTCGTATTCACTTCAAATGAATGGAAATGCGACTCTTCCTTGCTTGGAAGTAGCGTTTGCAGATGTCTACGTATCGTAGCAATAGAGTTCTACCGCTTTTTAAAACTCGATATCGCATTACATTTCTATGTTTCATGATAAGATATAAAATTCATTGCGAAGTATCACGTATACCGCATATTCACTTCAAATGAATGTAAATGCGACACTTCCTTGGTAGGAAATAGCGATTGGAGATGTCTACGTATCGAAGCAATAGTGTTCTAATGCTCCTTAAATCGCGATATCGCATTTCATTTCTATGTTTCGTGATAAGATATAATATTGATTGCGATGTGTTATGTATACCTCTCATACACTTCAAATGTATGTAAGCGCGACACTTCCTTGCTAGGAAATAGCATTTGAAGATGTCCACGTATCGAAGCAATAGAGTTCTAATGCTTCTTATATCGCGATATCGCATTTCATTTCTATGTTTCATGAAAAGATATAATATTCATTGCGACGCGGTATGTTTATCTGGCATTCATTTCGAATGAATGTAAGTGCGACACTTCCATGCTAGGAAATAACGTTTGCAGATGTCTGCGTATTGAAGCAATAGAGTTCTAATGCTTCTTATATCGCGATATAGCATCTCATTTCTATGTTTCATGATAAGATATAATATCCATTCCGAAGTGTCATGTATACCTCGTATTCACTTCAAAAGAATGTAAATGCGACACTTCCTTGCTAGGATATAGCGTTTGCAGATGTCTCCGCATCGAGGCCATAGAGTTCCAATGCTTCTTAAAACACGAAATCGCATCTCATTTATATGTTTCGTGATAAGATATAATATTCATTGCGAAGTGTCATGTATACCTCGAATTTACTTCAAAAGAATGTAAATGCGACACTTCCATGCTAGGAAATAGCGTTTGCATATGTCTGCGTATCGTAGCAAGAGACTTCTAATGCTTTTTAAATCGCGATATCGCACCTCATTTCTATGTTTCATGATAAGATATAATATTCATTGTGGAGTGTTATGTATACCTCGCATTCACATCAAAAGAATGTAAATGCGACACTTCCTTACTAGGAAATAGCGACTGCAGATGCCAACGTATCGTAGTAATAGAGTTCTAATGCTTCTTAGATCGCGATATCGCATCTCATTTCTATGATTCATGATAAGATATAATATTCATTGCGAAGTGTCATGTACACCTCGTATTCACTTCAAAAGAATTTAAATGCGACACTTCCATGCTAGGAAATAGCGTTTGCAGATGTCTCCGCATCGAGGCCATAGAGTTCTAATGCTTCTCAAAACGCGATATCGCACCTCACTACTATGTTTCACGATAAGATATGATATTCATTGCGAAGTGTCATGTATACCTCGTATTCACTTCAAAAGAATGTAAATGCGACTACTCCTTGCTAGGAAATAGCGTTTGCAGATGCCTACGTATCGTAGCAATAGAGTTGTAGTGCTTCTCAATACGCGATATCGCATCTCATTTCTATGCATCATGATAAGATATAATATTCATTGCGAAGTGTCATGTATACCTCGTATTCACTTCAAAAGAATGTAAATGCGACTATTGCTTGCTAGGAAATAGCGTTTCCAGATGTCTACGTATCGTAGCAATAGAGTTCTAATGCTACTTAAATCGCGATATCACATCTCATTTCTGTGTTTTGTGATAAGATGTAATATTCATTGCGAAGTGACATGTGCACCTCGTACTCACTTCAAAAGAATGTAAATGCGACACTTCCATGCTAGGAAATAGCGGCTGCAGATGCCTACGCGTCGTGGCAATAGAGTTCTAATGCTTCTTAAGTCTCGATATCGCATCTCACTTCTATGTTACATGATAAGATATAATATTCATTGCGAAGAGTCATGTATACTACATATTCACTTCAAAAGAATGTAAATGCGACGTTTCCGACCTAGGGAATATCGTTTGCAGATGTCTACGTATCGTAGCAATAGAGTTCTAATGCTACTTAAAGCGCGATATCGCATTTCATTTATATGTATCGTGATAAGATATAATATTAATTGCGAAGTGTCATGTACACCTCGTATTCACTTCAAAAGAATGTAAATGCGACAATTGCTTGCTAGGAAATAGCGTTTGCAGATGTCTACGTATCGTAGCAATAGAGTTATAATGCTACTTAAATCGCGATATCGCATCTCATTTCTATGTTTCATGATAAGATACAATATTCATTGCGAAGTGTCATGTATACCTCGTATTCACTTCAAAAAAATGTAAGTGCGACACTTCCATGCTAGGAAATAGCGTTTGCAGATGTCTCCGCATCGAGGCCATAGAGTTCTAATGCTTCTTAAGACGCGATATCGCATCTCACTTCTATGTTACATGATAAGATATAATGTTCATTGCGAAGTGTCATGTATACCTCGTATTCACTTCAAAAGAATGTAAATGCGACTACTCCTTGCTAGGAAATAGCGTTTGCAGATGTCTACGTATCGTAGCAAATGAGTCCTAATGCTTCTTAAAACGAGATGTCGCATTTCATTCCTATGTTTCGTGATAAGATATAATATTCATTGCGAAGTGTCATGTATACCTCGTATTCTCTCCAATAGAATGTAAATCCGACTATTCCTTGCTAGGAAATAGCGTTTGCAGATGCCAATGTATCGTAGCAATAGAGTTCTAATGCTACTTAAATCGCGATATCGCATCTCATTTCTATGATTCATGATGAGATATAATATTCATTGCGAAGTGTCATTTACACCTCGTAATCACTTCAAAAGAATGTAAGTGCGACACCTCCATGCTAGGAAATAGCGTTTGCAGATGTCTCCACATCGAGGCCATAGAGTTCTAGTGCTTCTCAATACGCGATATCGCATCTCATTTCTATGCTTCATGATAAGATATAATACTCATTGCGAAGTGTCATGTACACCTCGTATCCACTTCAAAAGAATGTAAATGCGACTATTGCTTGCTAGGAAATAGAGTTTGCAGATGTCTACGTATCGCAGCAGTAGTGTTCTAATGCTACTTAAATCGCGATATCGCATCTCATTTATATGTTTCGTGATAAGATATAATATTCATTGCGAAGTGTCATGTATACCTCGAATTCGCTTCAAAAGAATGTAAATGCGACACTTCCGTGCTAGGAAGTAGCGTTTGCAGATATCTCCGCATCGAGGCAATAGTGTTCTAATGCTTCTTAAAACGCGATATCGCATCTCACTTCTATGTTACGTGATAAGATATAATGTTCAATGCCAAATGTCATGTATACCTCGTATTCACTTCAAAAGAATGTAAATGCGAATCTTCTTTGCTAGGAAATAGCGTTTACAGATGTCTACGTATCGTCGCAATAGCGTTCTAATGCTTCCCAAAAAGCCATATCGCATCTCATTTCCATGTTTCGTGATAAGATGTAATATTCATTGCTACGTGTCATGTACACCTCGTATTCACATCAAAAGGAAGTAAATGCGACTATTGCTTGCTAGGAAATAGCGTTTGCAGATGTTTACGTATCGCAGCAATAGAGTTCTAATGCTACTTAAATCGCGATATCGCATCTCATTTATATGTTTCGTGATAAGATATAATATTCATTGCGAAGTGTCATGTATACCTCGTATTCACTTCAAAGGAATGTAAGTGCGACACTTCCATGCTAGGAAATAGCGTTTGCAGATGTCTCCGCACCGAGGCCATAGAGTTCTAATGCTTCTTAAAACGCGATATCGCATTTCTCTTCTATGTTTCATGATAAGATGTAATATTCATTACGAAGTGTCATGTATATCTGGTATTCACTTCAAAAGAATGTAAATGCGACTACTGCTTGCTTGGAAATAGCGTTTGCAGATGTCTACGTATCGAAGCAATAGAGTTCTAATGCTACTTAAATCGCGATATCGCATCTCACTAAATGTTTCGTGAAAAGATATAATATTCATTGCGAAGTGCCATGTATACCTCGTATTCTCTCCGAACGAATGTAAATGCGACACTTCCTTGCTATTAAATAGCGTATTCAGTTGTCTACGTATCGTAGCAATAGAGTTCTAATGCTACTTAAATCGCGATATCGCATCTCATTTCTATGTTTCGTGATAAGATACAATATACATTGCGAAGTGTCATGTACACCTCGTATTCACTTCAAAAGAATGTAAGTGCGACACCTCCATGCTAGGAAATAGCGTTTGCAGATGTCTCCGTATCGAGGCCATAGAGTTCTAATGCTTCTTAAAACGCGATATCGCATTACCCTTCTATGTTTCATGATAAGATATAATATTCATTCTGATGTGACATGTATACCTCGTATTCACTTCAAAAGAATGTAAATGCGACTATTGCTTGCTAGGAAATAGCGTTTGCAGATGTCAACGCATCGTAGCAATTGAGTTCTAATGCTACATAAATCGCGATATCGCATCTCATTTATATGTTTCGTGATAAGATATAATATTCATTGCGAAGTGTCATGTATACCTCGAATTTACTTCAAATGAATGTAAATGCGACACTTCCATGCTTGGAAATAGCGTCTGCAGATGTCTAAGCGTCGAGGCAATAGAGTTCTAATGCTTTTTAAATCGCGTTATCGCATCTCATTTATATGTTTCATGATAATATATAATATCCATTGCGAAGTGTCATGTATACCTCGTATTCACTTCAAAGGAATGTAAATCCGACTATTCCTTGCTAGGAAATAGCGTTTGCAGATGCCAACGTAACGTAGTAATAGAGTTCTATAGCTTCTTAGATCGCGATATCGCATCTCATTTCTATGATTCATGATAAGTTATAATATTCACTGCGAAGTGTCATGCATACCTCGAATTTACTTCAAGAGAATGTAAATGCGACACTTCCATGCTAGGAAATAGCGTCTGCAGATGTCTAAGCGTCGAGGCAATAGAGTTCTAATGCTTTTTAAATCGCGATATCGCATCTCATTTCTATGTTTCATGATAATATATAATATCCATTGCGAAGTTTCATGTATACCTCGTATTCACTTCAAAGGAATGTAAATGCGACACCTCCATGCTAGGAAATAGCCGTTTGCAGATGTCTCCGCATCGAGGCCATAGAGTTCTAATGCTTCTTAAAACGCGATATCGCATCTCACTTCTATGTTTCGTGATAAGATACAATATTCATTGCGAAGTGTCATGTATACCTCGTATTCACTTCAAAAGAAAGTAAATGCGACACTTCCATGCTAGGAAATAGCGTTTGCAGATGTCTCCGCATCGAGGCCATAGAGTTCTAATGCTTCTTAAAACGCGATATCGCATCTCTCTTCTATGTTTCATGATAAGATATAATATTCATCACGAAGTGTCATGTATACCTGGTATTCACCCCAAAAGAATGTAAATGCGACTATTGCTTGCTAGGAAATAGCGTTTGCAGATGTCTACGTATCGTAGCAATAGATTTCTAATGCTACTTAAATCGCGATACCGCATCTCTTTTCTATATTTCGTGACACGATATAATATTCATTGCGAAGTGTCATGTACACCTCGTATTCACTTCTAAAGAATGTAAATGCGACTATTGCTTGCTAGGAAATAGCGTTTGCAGATGTCTACGAATCGTAGCAATATCGTTCTAATGCTACTTAAATCGCGATATCGCATCTCATTTATATGTTTCGTGACAAGATATAATATTCATTGCGAAGTGTCGTGTAAACCTCGTATTCACTTCAAAAGAATGTAAGTGCGACATTTCCATGCTAGGAAATAGCGTTTGCAGATGTCTCCGCATCGAGGCAATAGAGTTCTAATGCTTCTTAAAACGCGATATCGCATCTTTCTTCTATGTTTCATGATAAGATATAATACTCATTACGAAGTGTCATGTATACCTGGTATTCACTCCAAAAGAATGTAAATGCGACTATTGCTTGCTAGGAAATAGCGTTTGCAGATGTCTACGTATCGTAGCAATAGATTTCTAATGCTACTTAAATCGCGATACCGCATCTCTTTTCTATATTTCGTGACACGATATAATATTCATTGCGAAGTGTCATGTACACCTCGTATTCACTTCTAAAGAATGTAAATGCGACTATTGCTTGCTAGGAAATAGCGTTTGCAGATGTCTACGAATCGTAGCAATATCGTTCTAATGCTACTTAAATCGCGATATCGCATCTCATTTATATGTTTCGTGATAAGATATAATATTCATTGCGAAGTGTCGTGTAAACCTCGTATTCACTTCAAAAGAATGTAAGTGCGACATTTCCATGCAAGGAAATAGCGTTTGCAGATGTCTCCGCATCGAGGCCATAGAGTCCTAATGCTTCTTAAAACGCGATATCGCATCTCTCTTCTATGTTTCATGATAAGATATAAGATTCATTACGAAGTGTCATGTATACCTGGCATTCACTTCAAAAGAATGTAAATGCGACTATTGCTTGCTAGGAAATAGCGTTTGCAGATGTCTACGTATCGTAGCAATAGATTTCTAATGCTACTTAAATCGCGATACCGCATCTCTTTTCTATATTTCGTGACAAGATATAATATTCATTGCGAAGTGTCATGTATACCTCGTATTTACTTCAAAATAATGTAAATGCGAGTATTGCTTGCTAGGAAATAGCGTTTGCAGATGTCTACGTATCGTAGCAATAGAGTTCTAATGCTACTTCAATCGCGATATCGCATCTCATTTATATGTTTCGTGATAAGATATAATATTGATTGCGAAGTGCCATGTATACCTCATATTCACTTCAAAAGAATGTAAGTGCGACACCTCCATGCTAGGAAATAGCGTTTGCAGATGTCTCCGCATCGAGGCCATAGAGTTCCAATGCTTCTTAAAACGCGATATCGCATCTCATTTATATGTTTCGTGATAAGATATAATATTCATTGCGAAGTGTCATGTATACCTCGAATTTACTTCAAAAGAATGTAAATGCGACACTTCCATGCTAGGAAATAGCGTTTGCAGATGTCTACGTATCGTAGCAATAGCGTTCTAATGCTTCCCAAAAAGCCATATCGCATCTCATTTCCATGTTTCGTGATAAGATATAATATTCATTGCGAAGTGTCATGTACACCTCGTATTCACATCAAAAGGAAGTAAATGCGACTATTGCCTGCTAGGAAATAGCGTTTGCAGATGTCTACGTATCGCAGCAGTAGTGTTCTAATGCTACTTAAATCGCGATATCGCATCTCATTTATATGTTTCGTGATAAGATATAATATTCATTGCGAAGTGTCATGTACACCTCGTATTCACTTCAAAAGAATGTAAGTGCGACACTTCCATGCTAGGAAATAGCGTTTGCAGGTGTCTCCGTATCGAGGCCATAGAGTTCTAATGCTTCTTAAAACGCGATATCGCATCACCCTTCTATGTTTCATGATAAGATATAATATTCATTCTGAAGTGACATGTATACCTCGTATTCACTTCAAAAGAATGTAAATGCGACTATTCCTTGCTAGGAAATAGCGTTTGCAGATGCCAACGTATCGTAGTAATAGAGTTCTATAGCTTCTTAGATCGCGATATCGCATCTCATTTCTATGATTCATGATAAGTTATAATATTCACTGCGAAGTGTCATGTATACCTCGAATTTACTTCAAGAGAATGTAAATGCGACACTTCCATGCTAGGAAATAGCGTCTGCAGATGTCTAAGCGTCGAGGCAATAGAGTTCTAATGCTTTTTAAATCGCGATATCGCATCTCATTTCTATGTTTCATGATAATATATAATATCCATTGCGAAGTGTCATGTATACCTCGTATTCACTTCAAAGGAATGTAAATGCGACACCTCCATGCTAGGAAATAGCCGTTTGCAGATGTCTCCGCATCGAGGCCATAGAGTTCTAATGCTTCTTAAAACGCGATATCGCATCTCACTTCTATGTTTCGTGATAAGATACAATATTCATTGCGAAGTGTCATGTATACCTCGTATTCACTTCAAAAGAAAGTAAATGCGACACTTCCATGCTAGGAAATAGCGTTTGCAGATGTCTACGTATCGTAGCAATAGAGTTCTAATGCTACTTCAATCGCGATATCGCATCTCATTTATATGTTTCGTGATAAGATATAATATTGATTGCGAAGTGCCATGTATACCTCATATTCACTTCAAAAGAATGTAAGTGCGACACCTCCATGCTAGGAAATAGCGTTTGCAGATGTCTCCGCATCGAGGCCATAGAGTTCCAATGCTTCTTAAAACGCGATATCGCATCTCATTTATATGTTTCGTGATAAGATATAATATTCATTGCGAAGTGTCATGTATACCTCGAATTTACTTCAAAAGAATGTAAATGCGACACTTCCATGCTAGGAAATAGCGTTTGCAGATGTCTACGTATCGTAGCAATAGCGTTCTAATGCTTCCCAAAAAGCCATATCGCATCTCATTTCCATGTTTCGTGATAAGATATAATATTCATTGCGAAGTGTCATGTACACCTCGTATTCACATCAAAAGGAAGTAAATGCGACTATTGCCTGCTAGGAAATAGCGTTTGCAGATGTCTACGTATCGCAGCAGTAGTGTTCTAATGCTACTTAAATCGCGATATCGCATCTCATTTATATGTTTCGTGATAAGATATAATATTCATTGCGAAGTGTCATGTACACCTCGTATTCACTTCAAAAGAATGTAAGTGCGACACTTCCATGCTAGGAAATAGCGTTTGCAGGTGTCTCCGTATCGAGGCCATAGAGTTCTAATGCTTCTTAAAACGCGATATCGCATCACCCTTCTATGTTTCATGATAAGATATAATATTCATTCTGAAGTGACATGTATACCTCGTATTCACTTCAAAAGAATGTAAATGCGACTATTCCTTGCTAGGAAATAGCGTCTGCAGATGCCAACGTATCGTAGTAATAGAGTTCTATAGCTTCTTAGATCGCGATATCGCATCTCATTTCTATGATTCATGATAAGTTATAATATTCACTGCGAAGTGTCATGTATACCTCGAATTTACTTCAAGAGAATGTAAATGCGACACTTCCATGCTAGGAAATAGCGTCTGCAGATGTCTAAGCGTCGAGGCAATGGAGTTCTAATGCTTTTTAAATCGCGATATCGCATCTCATTTCTATGTTTCATGATAATATATAATATCCATTGCGAAGTGTCATGTATACCTCGTATTCACTTCAAAGGAATGTAAATGCGACACCTCCATGCTAGGAAATAGCCGTTTGCAGGTGTCTCCGCATCGAGGCCATAGAGTTCTAATGCTTCTTAAAACGCGATATCGCATCTCACTTCTATGTTTCGTGATAAGATACAATATTCATTGCGAAGTGTCATGTATACCTCGTATTCACTTCAAAAGAAAGTAAATGCGACACTTCCATGCTAGGAAATAGCGTTTGCAGATGTCTCCGCATCGAGGCCATAGAGTACTAATGCTTCTTAAAACGCGATATCGCATCTCTCTTCTATGTTTCATGATAAGATATAATATTCATCACGAAGTGTCATGTATACCTGGTATTCACCCCAAAAGAATGTAAATGCGACTATTGCTTGCTAGGAAATAGCGTTTGCAGATGTCTACGTATCGTAGCATTAGATTTCTAATGCTACTTAAATCGCGATACCGCATCTCTTTTCTATATTTCGTGACACGATATAATATTCATTGCGAAGTGTCATGTACACCGCGTATTCACTTCTAAAGAATGTAAATGCGACTATTGCTTGCTAGGAAATAGCGTTTGCAGATGTCTACGAATCGTAGCAATATCGTTCTAATGCTACTTAAATCGTGATATCGCATCTCATTTCTATGTTTCATGGTAAGATATAATATGATTTTCGAAGTGTCATGTATTCCTCATCAACACTTCAAATGAATGTAAATGCGACACTTCCTTACTAGGAAATAGCGTCTGCAGATGTCTGGGTATCGTTGCAATAGGGTTCTAATGCTTCTTAAGATGCGATATCGCATCTCATTTCTATGTTTCATGATAAGATATAATATTCATTGAGAAGTATTATGTGTACCTCGTCTACGCATGAAAAAAATGTAAATGCCACACTTCCTTGTATACCTCGTCTGCACTTCAGCAGATTGTAAATGCCACACTTCCTTGCTAGGAAATAGTGTGTGCAGATGTCCACGTATCGTAGCAACAGAGTTCTAATGCTTCTTAAAACGAGATGTCGCATTTCATTTCTATGTTTCGTGATAAGATATAATATTCATTGCGAACTGTCATGTATACCTCGTATTCACTTCAAAAGAATGTAAATGCTATACTTCCTTGTATACCTCGTCTGAACTTCAATGGAATGTGAATACCACACTTCCTTGCTAGGAAATGCGTTTTCAGATATCTAAATATCGAGGCAATATAGTTCTAATGCTTCATAAAACGCAATATCGCATCTCATTTCTATGTTTCACGATAAGCTACAATATTCATTGCGAAATGTTGTGTATACCTCGTCTGCACTTCAGAGGAATGTAAATGACACACTTCCTTTCTAAGAGATAGCGTTTCCATATGTCTATGAATCGAAGAAATAGAGTTCAAGTGGTTCTTAAAACGCGATATCGCATCTCATTTCTGGGTTTCAAGATAAGTTATATTATTCATTGCGAAGTATTATGTATACCTCGACTACACATCTAAACATTGCAAACGTCACGCTTCCTTGCAAGGATATAGCGTTTCCTGAAGTCTACGTATCGAAGCAATGGAGTTCTAATGCTTCCTCGAACGCGATATCGCATCTCATGTATGTTTCATGATAAGATATCATATTCATTGCGATGTGTTATGTATACCTCGTCTACACTTCAAAATAATGCAAATGCCACACTTCTTGGCTAGGAAATTGCGTTTCTAGTTGTCTACGCATCGAAGCAATAGATTTCTAACTCTTTATAAAACGCGATATCGCATATCAATTCTAAGTCACATGATTAGATGTAATTTCAATGCAACGCGTTATGTATATCTCCTCTACACTTCAAATGAATGTAAATGCATCACTTCCTTGCTACGGAATTTCGTTTCTATATCTGAAGGTTTAGAAGCAATGGAGTTCTAATGCTTCGTAAAACGCGGCTGCGCATCTTACTTCTATATTTCATGATAAGATGTAATATTCATAGCATCGCGTTATGTTTATCTGCTTCTGCACATGAATTGAGTGTGAACCCTACACTTTCTTGCCCGGGGATAGCGTTTCTAGATGTCCAGGTGTCGAAGCATTTAATTTGTCATGCTTCATGCACCTCAATATCGCATTTCATATAAACAGTTCAAAGTAAGTTAGAAGGTTGTAAAGCTCTATGCATCGCATTATGCTTATCTGCTTTTGTGCTTTATAATGCTCTGGGATGTGAGAAGGTCCTCAACCATCCTTAACCCCCTAAAGAGAAGTCAAAAGTCCAGCGGCCCTGCAGGTGGGCCATGGGAGCGCGGCGCGCGAGGCGCTACGCAATTTAAATGATCAGGAGGATCCCCTCAGGGACACCCAAGGGGGCGAGAAGAGGAAATCGCCGAAATCCACTGATCGATGGACTCGAACAATACCGAAGCCTACAGCCCACTCCACCAAGGAGCCCCGAGGAGGATGCAGGAGACCCGAGGACCACCAGCGACTTCAAGGAACCTGAAGAAGAGAACGTGAGAGCTTATTCGCTAAAGCGTCCCATTTCTTGTGTCGCATATTGTATATTGTATCTTATATCGTGAAGCGAGTTATGATACCCGGTAATTTGCGGCGTGTTGCGTAGTTTCCCGTAGCCCTTCTTAGTTAAACCCACGTCGAGACCATAAATAAACATGCCGTGACTTCAGTATCTCGCGACCTGAGTGTGTGTACTTGGCTAGGCGTAGTCGAGAGGAGGACCATTTCGAAGTTTCAAGGGTTGTTCCGCCCCAGGGTTCCCGGGGTCGTGTAATTTATCCCTTTGCTACTTTCTGAGCAGCTGGCGCCCAAGAAAAGTTGTACGTGAGCGGATACCTTGGAACGATAAATCGCTTTAGATTAAAGTACGTTTTACACCTTAAAGCATTTGGATAATTAACCCCTTCGAGCTTCCCTGACTTACTATATATAGGTTTCCGTCACTAATAGGAACCATCAATTTA
The DNA here is from genome assembly GCF_050948175.1 of Xylocopa sonorina. Taxonomy (NCBI): domain Eukaryota; kingdom Metazoa; phylum Arthropoda; class Insecta; order Hymenoptera; family Apidae; genus Xylocopa; species Xylocopa sonorina. Next base: position 869,070 of record NW_027490182.1, on the reverse strand, counting down.
CATAGATATATAGAACACACATAGTTTTAAACGTAGAACTGAGAATTTGAGAACTTACTTTGAAACGTTAGTAGTGAGAAATTCCATCGGATTTCATAGAAATTCAGAACTTACTTGCTATGAAACATAGGCAGATAAGGGCCATCGTGTTGCTTAGAACTTTAGAACTTGCTTACTTCAACAAAGATTTCTATTGGCTTCGTCCGTTCTTTTAGAAAAGTTTTTGATAAACCACATACTTTTCACGCTTCTGATATCTTTGAAAGTTCGCGGGATGTAATCGTTTAAGTTTTAAAATGATTACTTAGTGTGGATTATTATTTAGTAACTCGCTCATAAACGAGTCTGCATAGGATTTAATCCATAAGTTTTTAAGCCTGGAATTTATGCAGTTATTTGTTATTCACTTATTGCTCAAACGACAAAGATTCTGACCACTTCAAAATGGTTGACTTTCATCAATTTTCTTAAAAATTGAAATACTGCCCAACTGCTTGCATTAAAGACTGTAATTAAAGCTTTCGAAACATTTTACCTCTTATAGATGAATTCTGGAATTGAAATTGAATGTTTGACTTTTCTAATTCCTGTTTAGACATCTTTATATTGGAGTGTTCAAGTATTTTTCATATTCGTAATTATTAAAAATGTTTTACTTGATTCTTTAATTTAATATTTAGAATTTTTTGAGAAACATTTTTTATCGTAATGAACTATATAATTGCAATTATAATTCTTTATGAAATAATAATAACAGAAAGGTATGTATCCATTCGTGTAGTTTTGTAAAGAGTATTTAATCTTACTATCTAAAATGAAACATTGAGATCTGTTTACAATCTAATGGAATTTAATTACCTTTTGATCCAAATTCACAATGATAATCTTCCATAGTTCAACAATTTTGTGAGCTGTCCTCAAGAATCCGCAGCTCAGTACTTATAAAATGAACGACACAAAGAACAGCCTAACCAAACGTATTCGAACCGATTTTTCAATACTAATCTTATCATGTTTAGCTTATGCTGCAAACTATTGAAATGCCCTTCGAAAAGTGTTTATTCACAGTGAAGTAAACGGTAAGTATTACGCCTTGCACCACTGTTTACAATACGTATGTTTCATTTACTATCAAAACCGTGAGTATTATCGCCTTTCTTTACTTTTTGTAACCTTCAATGCCTTCATGTTACAGATCGTTAAACTTGCTTTAAAATGCTCTATCGTATTACGGAAGAATGGACATACCAATTCATTTTAAAAAATGAAGGTAACCTTCATATGTCCAACATAACTCCACTTACAAAAAAACTATTTTCATCAACGGATGGCCCCTTTGTACTATGCAATTTTATATTAGCAAAAACTTCTATGTAACATATAGTTTCGTGGATATCTGAGGTGCTAATTATTACTGCCCCACCCTGTATATTGTTATGGATGTGTCCAACAAGGCAACGATGAACAGAGTTAAATTTAATATTATGATGTTTATTATTTTACTCATAGTATATTTGTTTTTCTGGAATTTTGCCAAAAACAATGTTCACGCTGTCGACAGATGAATATATTTGCCTTAGAATTACAAGAGCCAACAATTTCGAAAGTAGAATATTACTTTACTTCGCTAACCGAATCATTTCAAACGTTAAGTAAAGTGCGTGCCTTTCAAAACAGTCAGATGCAAATTACGATACAACGTTTCCAAGAAATGGTACGTGCCACTATTTTTTAATTTCCGTTTATTTAATCAAAGGAAATTTAATTGAAATATCCGCAAAATTTGAGAACAAAAAGTTATTGTAATTTTACGCAACATATATGATGGTGATAAAGGATAAGTATACGGAACTGAAAATGGAAAGTAGCGAGCAGAAAAAGAAACTGATGGAGCTACAAAGTAGATTGATACATCCGTCAAATGATGATTCTAGGTTAATAAAATCTGTTAATCAAGGAACTATTGCAAAAATCAAGTATAATCAATATTACTTCTGCTCAAAGGCTATAATAGAATTGGACCGAAATGGGTACAAAACAGGCCATTATATCTATACGTTCTATTCTATGCAAAGGCAAATATTTCAAAGAGAAAAGATGTGTTACTTACAAATTACTTATGTTCCTAGATATCTCACTAATTCAGGCTTCTTGTCTTGCAGAACTTACCATTCATGTAACATGCAAAGGGGTCGAAGAATAGTAAAAGATTTTTATATTTCATAGCCTCACTTGATACGTCGATTGGATCACGTAAAATATCGGACATTAATTGCATCTACATCTTCAGACCTTAAATATATAATTGCAACAACATATTTAATAGCGTTTTAATAACATTTTTCTAATTGTTTATATCTATGTCTAATAAATATATATTAATCGAATAAGTTGCTTTACCAAAGAATAAAAGTATCTAAGGCTTACAAATCGGAGCATTACATAACAAACGTGCATCACATTTATAATATTACATGTAACAAAAGATGAAGACCAAAAAGATCGTACATAATATGAATCCACAAAGCGGTCATAGAGATACAGAAACGGCAAAAATTCCAAACAATAATTTAAAAAATTCAAAAAGGGTGGAGAGAAAATCCATCTCCTTGACTATGATAAGGAACAAGTCTGCCTCATGCACTACAATATCCCAATCAGCCAGCGATTGGCACGCCAATGACAACGGATGGAACGAATTCCGTGACAGAACTGTGCTAACAAAGTGCTCCTACTCAGCTTTCGAAGTGGCATACTGTTAGTACTGGGGCGGCATTCGTATCACGGCACTATTAAAGCACCGAGATATAGCACACGGGCAACACGGCCGTGACAATGACACTATCAGCTCACCATAGCTACACGCGTGGTTGTGGCGTAGGCTGACATTTACTAATGGGGAAGCTGTTTCCATAAAAATTATAAGCAAATATGAAAAATAACTAAACTGTGCAATTTATTTATTTTGATTCCAAAATAGATACACCGGCACAAAACAAAGATATAAGAACTCGATTTTATTATTTTCTATAAACTAGCTCGATAGGACGATTTTTTCCATAAAGTCGATAATTACTTTGTCATAAAAATATACACACTTATTTTATATATATTTTCTTCAATTTATTGTTGCAAATTCATGCAATTGAGGGTTACATTAACTACGATGACAGCATGTTATTTCAAAAATTACACAAGGCGAAGTTAGGGACGCAACAGCATGAATTTTTATTTTATAAGTAATATTTTTTTTATAAATAATATTTTTAGTCTATGATGGATTGAAAGAAATATATACGACTCGCTCAATAACTATAAATATTGGAAAACGACCATCAAAATATCTATCAATACTCATATGCTGAACATCTACTGACATCTAACGGTTCTAATTTGTATGAAAGCACAGGTTCCCCATTGCCAAATGTGATCCTGCGTCATTGCTGAGGAGATTCATGAATGGAAGGATGCTGGTAACACGTTCTGGCATTTTAGTTAACGAATCCGGTTACAGATGACTACGAATCAGTTGACACTCCTCGGAAGTGGCAATATAGTGCCGGCATGGTGTCGCTACCATCTTGCCGTTTGTTATCTGGGATGCATTTTAGTGCATTATTCGGAATTGAATTTGAACACATAGCTACTTAATCGCAAATTTGTATGTACTGTGACGTGGTGACGTCACAAGGCTCGCTCACCCCCCCCCCCCTGCTTCGGTTAGACTAGCTCGCAGATCACCACCCATGCGAGAAGCGCGGCACGGACCATTGCGATAGCTGTATTTGCGAGGAGCGTGAAATACACGATGGTAGAACCTCCCCCCCCCCCCCCCGTTCGTTTCTCTCTCTCCGTTCGACGGATAAGACTGGCGAGCTGATGGAAGAAGCGACCCATAAGACGCCTCTTCGGCGGATAATAAGACCGCAGGTTCGCGGAAGGGCTGTGCGCCGAGGTAGCGTGACGGGCTCGACGGTGGAGGAGCCGGGAAGTGAGCAAGAAGAGACCCTGAAGCCCGAGGGATACGATCCAGAGCTCTGCAACGATAAGACCGCTGCCATAGTCCATGGAGACAAACAGGATGGTTCTCGGGTGTGAGAAGGACCTCTACCCCTCCCCTGAGCCCATGGAGAGGAAAACTCAAGATACGCAGCGGAATTGCAGGTGAGCCGTGGAAAGCGCGGCGCGCGACACGCGCCGCAGTTCAAATAATCCAGAGGACCCCCTCTAGACACACCAGAGGGGGCGATCCGGGAAGATCGCCGAAATCCACCGATCGATGCCCCGAACAATACCGAAGCGTATGGCCCTACCCCATCAAGGAGCCCTAAGGAGGATCTAAGGGGATCCGAAGACCCCCAGCAAACCTAAATAATGAGCTAGCCAGCACGAAGACAGCCTCTTATTCTTCTGAACGACATAGCGACTACTTAGCGAGCAACCGAGCAAGCGATTATACGGAGGTAGACGGACTGAACGAGATCCATACTTGTTGGAAACGAGAACGTGAGTCCTTATACGCTAAAGCGTCCCATTTGTTCCCTGCCGCAATTGTGATATCGCGTATTGTAATTCGTATTGTATAACGGGTGGTGATCCCCGGTCATTCGCGGCGTGTCGTATACCCTTTTGTAATACCGCGTCGAGGCAATCTAGAAAGAAGCCGTGAGTTCAGTATCCCGCGACCCTAATTTGCGCACTCGTCTAGAAGCAGTCGAGCGAAAGAGTATTTCGAAATTTCGAGGGTTATCTTGCACCGGGTTTCCCCGGGTTGCGTGGTTTACTAGTTTTTGCTACTTCTTGAGTAGCTGGCGCGCAAAAAGTCCCAGCCTCGCAGCTTCGAAATACTTGCTGGATAGGAAATTTATTGCTCTGTACTTCGCGTTGCCGAAGCACGCGGATATTCTGTACCCCGATATAACCCCGGACTAAACTTCTGGATACCCCGTTATTATTGGTTCTATATACCCTTTTCTTGCGGATTGTAATGGGAAAAACCGTCACAGTACATAATTATACATGACTGCATAAAAAGGATGTCATATACTTTTATAATCAATGCGATATAAGAATATAAAGCGATGAACTATCCACTCCCATCAGGAGTAAAAACAATGTTTGGTACGCAAAGTTCATTGCAAAATATAATCAAGCAGTTAATATATCAAATCACTGCACACAATAAATCACTGAATGTATAATGATATGAATAGTAAGAAAAACATATTTACCTGTTAGATGTTTATAAATTCAAATTTAAATGTCCAAGTCACATTTAATATATTATTGTTTAACAAGGTGATTTAATGTTGTTTCAAATAGGCGTGCAGAACTAGCTCGTACATCTGTCAATGTAATTTCATTCGAAAAATACAAAGGACAAGAGGAAATATTCTCCAATATATAACATATATAAATCAACGGATGCAAGAGAGAACACTCGATCTCGGTGTAACGAGACCGGGGCGTCATCCTGCAGTAATCGTATAACGCCTGTTCCGAGATGGTATAGAGAGTAAATGTGGAGGGTGAAAAGCATAAAATAACAACAATGTAACTAAAGAGAAAGAGAAAGAGAATATGTGGAAGCATTGCATTTATTAAGAGGAAATACTAGAAATATCAAACAACAGATTATATACCATACTGTAAGGGTAAGGTACAACGAAATAGACGATATCGTGAGAAAAACTAAAAAAATCGAGAAACTTAAAAAGAAAATAATAATTTAGATTGAGCGAATCAATATCACTGATCCCGGCAAGCTTAATGGAAAACGCATAACGATGAATCGGTTAGAGTATAAGATAGATGTTGGTCGCGGTTTGAGTGACCCTGGGAATCCTTTGCCCGCGTCAGGGCAGGCAGTAGGATGGTGGAGAGCCTGCCCTCCTGTTGCTTGGATCTATAGAATTCACATTCTATTGTAGAGTAGAAGCAGATAATTATAATGCTTTTCATAGAAGATTACAGCTTACTTAATTCGAAACGTTGAAATGAGATGAGTCATGGCATTGTATAATGCATTAGTACTCTATTGTCTCGACATGTAGACACTACGAAGGGCAATCCTGTTGCATGGAGCTGTAGAATTTACATTCTTATGAAGCTTTAAAGCAGATAAGCATAGAGCTATGCATAAAAGATTACAGCATTCTTACTTTGAAACGATGAAATGGGATGCGCCAGCGCATTGTATGGAGAATTCTAGCTCGATTGCTTTAACAGACAGACACTACGGAGCGCCATGCCGTTGCATGGAATTATATAGTTCACATTCTATTGAAGACCTCTAACAGTTAAGCACAATGTTATGGACGTATGATTACAGATTCTTTGCATTGAAACGTTGAAATGAGATGCGACATCACGCTGCATGAAGTATTAGAAACGATATTCTGTTGCAAGTAAGTATAGGATTCACATCCTTCTAAGGTCTAGATGCAGACAAATGTAACATATTGCATAGAACATTGCAATTTACCATGAATCATTGAAATGACTTGCGACATCGTGTTGAATGAAGCAATAGAACTCTATTGCTACGATACGTAGACATCTGCAAACGCTATTTCCTAGCATGGAAGTGCCGCATTTACATTCTTTTGAAGTGAATACGAGGTATACATAACATTCCACAATGAATATTTTATCTTATCATGAAACATACTAATGAGATGCGATATCTCGTTTTAGGAAGCATTAGAACTCTATTGCTTCGATACGTAGACATCTGCAAACGATATTTTCTAGCATGGAAGTGTCGCATTTGCATTCTTTTGAAGCGAATACGAGATATACATCACACTTCGCAATGGATACTGTATCTTATCATGAAACATAGAAATGAGATGCGACATCGCGTTTTGAGAAGCATTAGAAACCTAATGCTTCGATACGTAGACATCTGCAAACTCTACTTCCTAGCAGGGAAGTGTCGCATTTACATTCTTTTGAAGTGAATAAGAGATATACATGAAGCTTCGCAATGAATATTATATGTTATCATGAAACATAGAAGTGATATGCGATATCGCGTTTTAAGAGGCACTAGAACTCTATTGCTACGATACGTAGACATCTGCAAACGCTATAGTCTAGCATGGTAGTGTCGCATTTACATTCGCTTGATGTGAATACGAGGATTACATGACACGTCGCAATGAATATTATATCTTATCATGAAACATAGAAGTGAGATGCGACATCGCGTTTTTAGAAGCATTAGAACTCTATTGCTACGATACGTAGACATCTGCAAACGCTACTTGCTAGCATGGAAGTTTCGCATTTACATTCTTTTGAAGTGAATACGAGATATATATGACACTTCGCAATGAATATTATATCTTATCATGAAACATAGAAGTGAGATTCGATATCGCGTTTAAAGAATCACTAGAATTCTATTGTTTCGACACGTAGTCATCTGCAAACGCTATATCCTAGCTTGGAAGTATCGCATTTACATTCTTTTGAAGCGAATACGAGGTATACATGACACTTATCAATGAATATTATATCTTATCATGAAACATAGAAATGAGATGCGATATCGCGTTTTAAGAAGCGTTAGAACTCTATTGCTACGATACGTAGACATCTGCAAACGCTATTTCCAAGCAAGGAAGTGTCGCATTTATATTCTTTTATATCTTATCATGAAACATAGAAATGAGATGCGATATCGCGATTTAAGAAGTATTAGAACATTATTGCTTCGATACGGAGACATCTGCAACCGCTATTTCCCTGCAAGGAAGTGTCGCATTTACATTCATTTGAAGTGTATGCGAGGTATACATGACACTTCGCAATGAATATTATATCTTAACATGAAACATAGAAATGAGATGCGATATGACGATTTAAGAAGCATTAGAATTCTACTGCTTCGATACGTAGACATGTGCAAACGCTATTTCCTAGCAAGGAAGTGTCGCATTTACATTCATTTGAAGTATAGACGAGATATACATAACACTGCACAATGAATATTATATCTTATCATGAAACATAGTAATGAGTATCGATATCGCGTTTTGAGAAGCATTAGAACTCTAATGCTACGATACGTAGACATCTGCAAACGCTATTTGCTAGCATGGAAGTTTCGCATTTACATTCTTTTGAAGTGAATACGAGATATATATGACACTTCGCAATGAATATTATATCTTATCATGAAACATAGAAGTGAGATGCGATATCCCGTTTTAAGAAGCTTTAGAACACTATTGTTTCGACACGTAGTCATCTGCAAGGGCTACTTCCTAGCAAGGAAGTATCGCATTTACATTCTTTTGAAGCGAATACGAGGTATACATGACACTTATCAATGAATATTATATCTTATCATGAAACATAGATGTGAGATGCGATATCGCGTTTTAAGAAGCATTAGATCCCTATTGCTACGATACGTAGACATCTGCAAACGCTATTTCCTAGCAAGGAAGTGTCGCACTTACATTCTTTTGAAGTGAATACGAGGTATACATGACACTTCGCAATGAATATTATATCTTATCACGATACATAGAAATGAGATGCGAAATCGCGATTTATGTAGCATTAGAAATCTATTGCTACGATACGTAGGCATCTGCAAACGCTATGCCCTAGCAAGGAATAGTCACATTTACATACTTTGGATGTGAATACGAGGTATACATGACACTTCGCAATGAATATTATATCTTGTAATGAAACACAGAAATGAGATGCGCTATCGCGATCTAAGAAGCATTAGATCTCTGTTGCCTCGACGCGTAGACATCTGCAGACGCTATTTCCTAGCATGGAAGTGTCGCAATTACATTCTTTTGAAGTGAATACGAGGTATACATGACACTTCGCAAAGAACATTATATCTTATCACGAAGCATAGAAGAGAAATGCGATATCGAGTTTTAAGTAGCATTAGAACTCTATTGCTACGGTACGTAGACATCTGAAAACGCCATTTCCTAGGAAGGAAGTGTCGCATTTACATTCGTATGGAGAGAATACGAGGTATACATTACACTTCGCAATGAATATTATATCTTATCACGAAACATATAAATGAGATGCGATATCGCTATTTAAGTAGCATTAGAACCCTATTGCTACGATACGTAGACATCTAAATACGCTATTTCATAGCAAGGAAGTGTCGCATTGACATTCGTTTGGAGTGAATACGAGGTATACATGACACTTCGCAATGAATATTATACCTTATCATGAAGCATAGAAATGAGATGCGATATCGCGTTTTGAGAAGCATTAGAACTCTATTGCTACGATACGTAGACATGTGCAAACGCTATTTCCGAGCAAGGAAGATCCGCATTTACATTCTTTTGATGTGAATACGAAGTATACATGACACTTCGCAAAGAACATTATATGTTATCACGAAACATAGAAGAGTGATGCGATATCGCGTTTTAAGTAGCATTAGAACTCTGTTGCTGCGATACGTAGACATCTGCAAACGCTATTACCTAGCAAGCAATAGTCGCATTTTCATTCTTTTGAAGTGAATACGAGGTGTACATGACACCTCGCAATGAATATTATATCTTATCACGAAACATAGAAATGAGATGCGATATCGCGATTTAAGTAGCATTAGAACTCCATTGCTACGATACGTAGACATCTGAAAACGCCATTTCCTAGCAAGGAAGTGTCACATTTACATTCGTTTGGAGAGAATACGTGGTATACATGACACTTCGCAATGAATATAATATCTTATCATGAAGCATAGAAACGAGATGCGATATCGCGTTTTGAGAAGCATTAGAACTCCATTGCTACGATACGTAGACATCTGCAAACGCTACATCCTAGCAAGGAATAGTCGCATTTACATTCATTTGAAGTGAATACGAGGTATACATGACACTTCGCAATGAATATTATATCTTATCATGAAGCATAGAAGTGAGATGCGATATCGCGTTTTAAGAAGCGTAAGTACTCTATTGCCTCGATGCGTAGACATCTGCAAACGCTCTTTCCTAGCAAGCAATAGTCGCATTTACATTCTTTTGAAGTGAATATGAGGAATACATGACACTTCGCAATGAAAATTATATCTTATCATGAAACATAGAAGTGAGATGCGATATCGCGTTTTAAGAAGCATTAGAACTCTATCGCCTCGACGCGTATACATCTGCAAACGCTATTTCCTAGCAAGGAATAGTCGCATTTACATTCTTTTGAAGTGAATACGAGGTATACATGACACTTCGCTATAATCATTATATCTTATCACGAAACATAGAAATGAGATGCGAAATCGCGATTTATGTAGCACTAGAAATTTATTGCTACGATACGTAGACATCTGCAAACGCTATTTCCTAGCAAGCAATGGTCGCATTTACATTCTTTTGAAGTGAATTCGAGGTTTACATGACACTTCGCAATGAATAATATACCTTATCACGAAACATACAAATGAGATGCGATATCGCGTTTTAAGAAACATTAGAACTCCATTGCTTCGATACGTAGACATCTGGAAACGTAATTTCCTAGAAAGGAAGTGTCACCTTTACATTCTCTTGAGAGGAATACGATGTATACATGACACTTCGCAATGAATATTATATCTTATGATGAAACATAGAAATGGGATGCGATATGCCGTTTCAAGAAGCATTAGAGCTCTATTTCTTCGATACGTAGATATCTGCAAACCTTATTTCCTAGCAAGGAAGTGTCGCATTTACATTCTTTTGAGGTGAATACGAGGTATCACGTCCGGTGAAACTATTTTCCGTTGCTCCGGAGGCTTTACGACACGAACCTATTTTTCGGTAATTCGGTCCGCGGGAACGCGTTAAGACCGGGTCCGACAATTTCGGCTGACGCGACACTAGCGAAAACACTCGCGATAATAAGGGAATGACCCTACCTTTCGATGACTTCTCTCTCGATTTGTACGTAGAAACGGCGTGGAGGATCTTTCGCTGGGATCGTAGCGGATTTCGTTCCTTTGGCTGCTACGGAAATCTCGAACAGTCGCCAGCGTAGAGGAGGACGGCGGTCGGAATTCAGCGATGATGCTGAATGTGGCAGAATCGGGGTGATGCGTCGTGGTGTCTGGATCGGAAGCGTCGACGGTCGCTTAGGAAAGCGGCGTCTGAGCTGGTGCGAAGGCAGGTCGCTGGTATACGAGGTATGTCGGAACGCCCTCCAAATATTCACGCACAAGTGATCGTATGAAATTCATCCTAGTTGCCCGTCGCGTTCTTCGCAAACCGGAAGCACGTTTCATTCACCAGGTTTTTCTGTACTTTCGACTAAGATCTGAAGGATAAGCGACGGTTTCAACGTCACAAAGCCGATTTCTATACTCCTTCAATTTGATGAAGAGCAACCCCAATTGTATGGAACAACCCGTGGAAGAATTCGTAGTTAAATGTAATGTTAAAGGGTAAACTAGAATTATAAACACTTGATAAAATTAATGGATGTGGAAATAGTAGACTTGGTAAAAGAACTTGTACTTGGATGTAGTAAAAGTAAAAATAAAATATATTCTAGGTTTAAAGTATACAAGAACTGGAATTATTCTAAGACTAAGACTAAGTTAAAATGGAAATAGAAATACGATGCCTGAACCCCACATTGAGGTGGCTAACGATCTAGAACTAGAGGTTTCGACTCCTCGGTAGGAGATCTCGAGTCAGAGTGTGTGCTCTGGAGACGCGTCTCTGACCTCCTCGGTTCGCGGGGCGCTACGGTCGCGGACGCTCGTGGTAGGGAGATCCCGGTCACGCGAGTGGGGGACTAGCGTCTCGAGGCGGAGAGCGCGCGGTCCAGCGAGTGGGGACTCGCGGCTCGTGGTGGGGCTAGCGGCGCATGCCGCTGGCCGGACGCATCTTACTTAGTGTAACTTAGATCTAGGAATTCTTATATATGCGTCATGATATGGTATGAATGTCCTAGCTTAGAAGTAATATATAGGTTCTAGCAGATCCTGTTCCCGGAATTGGAAAAGACCCCATTCAGGTGATGGGCTGCGGCTACGTCTTCCTGCAGGACGGAATCCTCGGTGCGAGGGAGGTAGGGCTGCCCGTCCTTGGTGCGGGCGAGACAAGTATACTCGGTGGTGCGAGTGAGACACTGGTGCCCGGTACGAGCGAGACAGGTATACTCGGCGGTGCGAGTGAGGCAGCGGAACTCGGTGTGAGTGAGCGCGTGCAGGTATGCGCGCGCGAACACTTCCAGTTGCTGGTTTTGCAGGCGAGTTTGGCTGGTTGCATGCGTCCAGGGGATGATGCTGGGGGGTGCGAGGAGGTTGATGGGTGGCAGGCGGTACGCATGACGTCACAAAATGCGACACTTCCTTTCTAGGAAATTACGTTCCCAGATATATCTGTATCGAAGCTATAGAGTTCTAATTCTTCTTAAACGCGATATCGCACCTCATCTCTATGTCTCATGATAAGATATAATATTTATTGCGAGGTGTTATGTATTCCTCGTCTACACATCTAAAGAATGTAAAAGCGACACTTCCTTGCTAGGAAATAGCGTCTCCAGATATCTACGTATCGTAGCAATGGAGTTGTAATGCTTCTTATAACGCGATATCGCGTCTCATTTCTATGTTTCATGAAAGGATATAGTATCCATTGCGAAGTGTCACATATATCTCGCATACACTTCATATTAATGTAAATGCGACACTCCCTTTCTATAGGAAATAGCATTTGCAGATGTTTACGTATCGAAGCAATAGAGTTCTGACTCTTCTTAAAACGCGATATCGCATCTCATTTCAATGTTTCATGATAACATATAATATTCATTGCGAAGTGTCATGTATACCTCGTACTCACTTCAAAAGAACGTAAATGCAACACTTCCTTGCAAGGAAATAGTGTTTGCAGATGTCTACGTATCGAAGCAATAGAGTTCTAATGCTTCTGAAAACGCGATATCGCATCTAATTTCTATGTATCATGTAAGATATAATATTTGTTGTGCAGTGTTATGTATACCTCCTATTCACTTCTGAGGAATGTAAATGCGACACATCCTTGCTAGGAAATAGCGATTGCAGATGTGTACGTAACGTAGCAATAGTGTTCTAATGCTTCTCAAAGCGCGGTATCGCACCTCAATTCATTGTTTCATGATAAGATATAATATTCATTGCGAAGTATTATGTATTCCTTGTCTACACTTAAAATCTTTTTAAAGGCGTCACTTCTTTGCTAGGAAATAGCGTTTGCAGATGTCTCCGCATCGAAGTCATAGAGTTCTAATGCTTCTTAAAACGTGATATCGCATATCATTTCTATGTTTCGTGATGAGATATTATATTCATTGCGACTTGTCATGTACACCTCGAATTCACTTCAAAAGAATGAAAATGCGACTACTGCTTGCTAGGAAATAGCGTTTGCGGATGTCTACGTATCGTAGCAATAGAGTTCTAATGCTTCTCAAAACGCGATATAGCACCTCATTCCTATGTTTCATGATAAGATATAGTATTCATTGCGAAGTGTCATGTATATCTCGTATTCACTTCAAAAGAACGTAAATGCGACACTTCCTTGCTAGGAAATAACATTTGCAGATGTCTGCGTATCGTAGCAATAGAATTCTAATGCTTCTTAAAACGCGATGTCGCATTTCATTTCTATGTTTCGTGATAAGATATAATATTCATTGTGAAGTGTCATGTATAACTCGTATTCACTTCAAAAGAATGTAAATGCGACACTTCCATGCTAGGAAATAGCGTATTCAGATGTCTACGTATCATAGCTATAGATTTCTAATGCTACTTAAATCGCGATATGGCATCTCATTTCTATATTTCGTGATAAGATATAATATTCATTGCGAAGTGTCATGTATACCTCGTATTCACTCCAAACGAATGTAAATGCGACGCTTCCATCCTTGGGAATAGCGTTTGCAGATGTCTACGTATCGTAGCAATAGAGTTCTAATGCTACTTAAATCGCGATATCGCACCTCACTTCTATGTTTCATGATAAGATATTATATTCATTGCGAAGTGTCATGTATACCTCGTATTCACTTCAAAAGAATGTAAATGCGACACTTCCATGCTAGGAAATAGCGTTTGCAGATGTCTCCGCATCGAGGCCATAGAGTTCTAATGCTTCTTAAAACGCGATATCGCATCACCCATCTATGTTTCATGATAAGATATAATATTCATTCTGAAGTGTCATGTATACCTCGTATTCAATTCAGAGGAATGTAAATGCGACTATTGCTTGCTAGGAAATAGTGTTTGCAGATGTCAACGTATAGTAGCAACAGAGTTCTAATGCTACTTAAATCGCGATATCGCATCTCATTTATATGTTTCGTGATAAGATATAGTATTCATTGCGAAGTGCCATGTGTACCTCGTATTCACTTCAAAAGAATGTAAATGCGACGCTTCCATCCTTGGGAATATCGTTTGCAGATGTCTACTTATAGTAGCAAAAGAATCCTAATGCTTCTTAAAACGAGATGTCGCACTTCATTTCTATGTTTCGTGATAAGATATAATATTCATTGCGAAATGTCATGTATACCTCGTATTCACTTCAAAAGAATGTAAATGCGACTATTGCTTGCTAGGAAATAGCGTTTGCAGATGTCTACGTATCGTAGCAATATATTTCTAATGCTACTTATATCGCGATATCGCATCTCATTTCTATATTTCATGATATAAGATATAATATTCATTGCGAAGTGTCATGTATACCTCGTATTCACTTCAAAAGAATGTAACTGCGACACCTCCATGCTAGGAAATAGGGTTTGCAGATATCTACGTATCGTAGCAATGCTAATTAAAACGAGATGTCGCATTTCATTTCTGTGTTTCGTGAAAAGATATAATATTCATTGCGAAGAGTCATGTATACCTCGTGTTCACTTCAAAAGAATGTAAATGCGACACTTCCTTGCTACGAAATAGCGTTTGCAGATGTCCACGTATCGCAGCAAAAGAGTTCTAATGCTTCTCAAATCGCGATATCGCACCTCACTTCTATGTTTCATGATAAGATATTATATTCATTGCGAAGTGTCATGTATACCTCGTATTCACTTCAAAAGAATGTAAGTGCGACACTTCCATGCTAGGAAATAGCGTTTGCAGATGTCTCCGCATCGAGGCCATAGAGTTCTAATGCTTCTTAAAACGCGATATCGCATCACCCATCTATGTTTCATGATAAGATATAATATTCATTCTGAAGTGTCATGTATACCTCGTATTCAATTCAGAAGAATGTAAATGCGACTATTGCTTGCTAGGAAATAGTGTTTGCAGATGTCAACGTATAGTAGCAACAGAGTTCTAATGCTACTTAAATCGCGATATCGCATCTCATTTATATGTTTCGTGATAAGATATAATATTCATTGCGAAGTGTCATGTGTACCTCGTATTCACTTCAAAAGAATGTAAATGCGACGCTTCCATCCTTGGGAATATCGTTTGCAGATGTCTACTTATCGTAGCAAAAGAGTCCTAATGGTTCTTAAAACGAGATGTCGCACTTCATTTCTATGTTTCGTGATAAGATATAATATTCATTGCGAAATGTCATGTATACCTCGTATTCACTTCAAAAGAATGTAAATGCGACTATTGCTTGCTAGGAAATAGTGTTTGCAGATGTCAACGTATAGTAGCAACAGAGTTCTAATGCTACTTAAATCGCGATATCGCATCTCATTTATATGTTTCGTGATAAGATATAATATTCATTGCGAAGTGCCATGTGTACCTCGTATTCACTTCAAAAGAATGTAAATGCGACGCTTCCATCCTTGGGAATATCGTTTGCAGATGTCTACTTATCGTAGCAAAAGAATCCTAATGCTTCTTAAAACGAGATGTCGCACTTCATTTCTATGTTTCGTGATAAGATATAATATTCATTGCGAAATGTCATGTATACCTCGTATTCACTTCAAAAGAATGTAAATGCGACTATTGCTTGCTAGGAAAAAGCGTTTGCAGATGTCTACGTATCGTAGCAATAGCGTTCTAATGCTACTTCAATCGCGATATCCCATCTCATTTATGTTTCGCGATAAGATGTAATATTCATTGCGAAATGCCATGTATACCTCGTATTAACTTCAAGGGAATGTAAGTGTGACACTTCCATGCTAGGAAATAGCGTTTGCAGATGTCTCCGCATCGAGGCCATAGAGTTCTAATGCTTCTTAAAACGCGATATCGCATCACCCATATATGTTTCATGATAAGATATAATATTCATTCTGAAGTGTCATGTATACCTCGTATTCACTTCAAAAGAATGTAAATGCGACTATTGCTTGCTAGGAAATAGCGTTTGCAGATGTCTACGTATCGTAGCAATATATTTCTAATGCTACTTATATCGCGATATCGCATCTCATTTCTATATTTCATGATATAAGATATAATATTCATTGCGAAGTGTCATGTATACCTCGTATTCACTTCAAAAGAATGTAACTGCGACACTTCCATGCTAGGAAGTAGCGTTTGCAGATGTCTCCGCATCGAGGTCATAGAGTTTTAATGCTTCTTAAAACGCGATATCGCACCTCACTTCTATGTTTCATGATAAGATATTATATTCATTGCGAAGTGTCATGTATACCTCGTATTCACTTCAAAAGAATGTAAATGCGACACTTCCATGCTAGGAAATAGCGTTTGCTGATGTCTCCGCATCGAGGCCATAGAGTTCTAATGCTTCTTGAAACGCGATATCGCATCACCCTTCTATGTTTCATGATAAGATATAATATTCATTCTGAAGTGTCATGTATACCTCGTATTCACTTCAAAAGAATGTAAATGCGACTATTGCTTGCTAGGAAATAGCGTTTGCAGATGTCTACGTATCGTAGCAATATATTTCTAATGCTACTTATATCGCGATATCGCATCTCATTTCTATATTTCATGATAAGATATAATATCCATTCCGAAGTGTCATGTATACCTCTTCTTCACTTCAATAGAATGTAAGTGCGACACTTCCTTGCTACGAAATAGCGTTTGCAGATATCTACGTATCGAGGCAATAGTGCTCTAATGCTTCTTAAAACGCGATATCGCATCTCATTTCTATGTTTGATGATAAGATATAATATCCATTCCGAAGTGTCATGTATACCTCCTATTCACTTCAAATGAATGTAAATGTGACTCTGTCTTGCTAGGAACTAGCGTTTGCAGATGTGTACGTAACGTAGCAATAGTGCTCTAATGCTTCTTAAAACGCGCTATCGCATCTCATTTCTATATTTCATGATAAGATATAATATCCATTCCGAAGTGTCATGTGTACCTCGTATTCACTTCTAATGAATGTAAATGCGACACTTTCTTGCTTGGATGTAGCGTTTGCAGATGTCTACGTATCGTAGCAATAGAGTTCTAACGCTTCTTAAAACGCAATATCGCATCTCATTTCTATGTTTGATGATAAGATATAATATTCATTGCGAAATGTCATGTATAGCTCTCATTCACTTCAAAAGAATGTAAATTCGACACTTCCTTGCTAGAAAATAGCGTCTCCAGATATCTACGTATCGTAGCAATAGAGTTCTAATACTGCTTAAAACGCGATATCGCATCTCACTCCTATGTTTCATGATAAGGTATAATATTCATTGCGTAGTGTTATGTTTACCGCGTCTGCACATCAAAAGAATGTAATTAGCCGCACTTCCTTGCTAGGATATAGCGTTTCCAGATGAATACGAATCGAAGCGATGGAGTCCTAATGCTTCTTAAAACGCGATATCGCATCGCATTTCTACATTTCATGTATACCTCGTATTCACTTCAAAAGAATGTAAATGCGACTATTGCTTGCTAGGAAAAAGCGTTTGCAGATGTCTACGTATCGTAGCAATAGCGTTCTAATGCTACTTCAATCGCGATATCGCATCTCATTTATGTTTCGTGATAAGATATAATATTCATTGCGAAGTGACATGTATACCTCGTATTCACTTCAAAAGAATGTAAATGCGACCTTTCCATCCTTGGGAATATCGTTTGCAGATGTCTACTTATCGTAGCAAAAGGATCCTAATGCTTCTTACAACGAGATGTCGCACTTCATTTCTATGTTTCGTGATAAGATATAATATTCATTGCGAAATGTCATGTATACCTCGTATTCACTTCAAAAGAATGTAAATGCGACTATTGCTTGCTAGGAAAAAGCGTTTGCAGATGTCTACGTATCGTAGCAATAGCGTTCTAATGCTACTTCAATCGCGATATCGCATCTCATTTATGTTTCGTGATAAGATGTAATATTCATTGCGAAGTGTCATGTATACCTCGTATTCACTTCAAAAGAATGTAAATGCGACCTTTCCATCCTTGGGAATATCGTTTGCAGATGTCTACTTATCGTAGCAAAAGGATCCTAATGCTTCTTCGAACGAGATGTCGCACTTCATTTCTATGTTTCGTGATAAGATATAATATTCATTGCGAAATGTCATGTATACCTCGTATTCACTTCAAAGGAATGTAAATGCGACAATTGCTTGCTAGGAAATAGCGTTTGCAGATGTCTACGTATCGTAGCAATAGCGTTCTAATGCTACTTCAATCGCGATATCGCATCTCATTCATATGTTTCGTGACAAGATATAATATTCATTGCGAAATGCCATGTATACCTCGTATTAACTTCAAAGGAATGTAAGTGCGACACTTCCATGCTAGGAAATAGCGTTTGCAGATATCTCCGCATCGAGGCCATAGAGTTCTAATGCTTCTTGAAACGCGATATCGCATCACCCTTCTATGTTTCATGATAAGATATTATATACATTGCGAAGTGTCATGTATACCTCGTATTCACTTCAAAAGAATTTAAATGCGACACTTTCATGCTAGGAAATAGCGTTTGCAGATGTCTCCGCATCGAGGCCATAGAGTTCTAATGCTTCTTAAAACGCGATATCGCACCTCACTTCTATGTTTCACGATAAGATATGATATTCATTGCGAAGTGTCATGTATACTTCGTATTCACTTCAAAAGAATGTAAATGCGACTACTCCTTGCTAGGAAATAGCGTTTGCAGATGCCTACGTATCGTAGCAATGGAGTTGTAGTGCTTCTCAATACGCGATATCGCATCACATTTCTATGCTTCATGATAAGATATAATATTCATTGCGAAGTGTCATGTATACCTCGTATTCACTTCAAAAGAATGTAAATGCGACTATTGCTTGCTAGGAAATAGCGTTTGCAGATGTCAACGTATCGTAGCAATAGAGTTCTAATACTGCTTAAAACGCGATATCGCATCTCACTCCTATGTTTCATGATAAGGTATAATTTTCATTGCGAAGTGTTATGTTTACCGCGTCTGCACATCAAAAGAATGTAATTAGCCGCACTTCCTTGCTAGGATATAGCGTTTCCAGATGAATACGAATCGAAGCGATGGGGTCCTAATGCTTCTTAAAACGCGATATCGCATCGCATTTCTACGTTTCATGAAAAGATATAATAGTCACTGCGAAGTGTTATCTATACCTCGTCCACACTTCAAAAGAATGTAACTGCCACACTTCCTCACTAGGACATAGCGTTACCAGATGTCTACGTATCGAAGCAATAGTGTTCTAATGCTTCTAAAAACGCGATATCGCATCGCATTTCTATGTTTCATGATAAAATATAGTAATCATTGTGAAGTGTTATGTATACCTAGTCTGCACTTCAAAACAATGTAAATGCCACACTTCCTTGCTAGGAAATATCGTTTCCAGATGCCTACATATCGAAGCATTAGAGTTCTAATGCGCCTTAATACGCTATATCGCGTCTCATTTCTATGTTTCACGATATGATATAAAATTCATTGTGAAGTGTTATGCATACCTCGTTTACACATCAAAAGAATGTAAATGCCACATTTCCTTCCTAGGAAATAGCGTTTCGAGATTGCTACGTATCGAAGCTATACAGTTCTAATGCTCCTTTAATCGCGATACCGCATCTCAATTCTATGTTGCATGATAAGTTGTAATATTCACAGCGAAGTGTTATGTATACCTCGTATACACTTCAAATGAATATAAATGCCACACTTCCTTGCTAGGGAATAGCGTTTGCAGATTTCTGCGTATAGAAGCAATAGCGTTTTAATGCTTCTTAAAGCGCGATATCGCACCTCAGTTCTACGTTGCACGATAAGACATAATATTCATTGCGAAATATTACGTATACCACGTCTACACTTCAAATGAATGTGAATGCCACACATTCTTGCCAGGCAATGTTGTATCGAAGCAATGTAGTTCCAATGCTTCTTCAAGCGCGATATCGCATCTCATTTGTATGTTTCATGATAAGATATAATATTCATTGCGAAGTGTTATGTATACCACGTCTACAATTCAAATGAAAGTAAATGTCACACTTCCCTGCTATGTAATAGCGTTTCCAGAAGTCTACGTATGGAAGCAATTCGGATCTAATGGTTCTTAAAACGCGATATCACATATCAATTCTATGTTTCATGATAGGATACAATATTCATTGCGAAATGTCACTTTTTCCTCGCATACACTTGAAATGAATGTAAATGCGACACTTCCTTGCTAGGAAATGCGTTTCCAGATGTCTACGTGTCGTAGCAATAGTGTTCTAATGCTTCTTAAAACGCGATATCGCATCGCATTTCTATGTTTCATGATAAAATATAGTAATCATTGTGAAGTGTTATGTATACCTAGTCTGCACTTCAAAACAATGTAAATGCCACACTTCCTTGCTAGGAAATATCGTTTCCAGATGCCTACATATCGAAGCATTAGAGTTCTAATGCGCCTTAATACGCTATATCGCGTGTCATTTCTATGTTTCACGATATGATATAAAATTCATTGTGAAGTGTTATGCATACCTCGTTTACACATCAAAAGAATGTAAATGCCACATTTCCTTCCTAGGAAATAGCGTTTCGAGATTGCTACGTATCGAAGCTATACAGTTCTAATGCTCCTTTAATCGCGATACCGCATCTCAATTCTATGTTGCATGATAAGTTGTAATATTCACAGCGAAGTGTTATGTATACCTCGTATACACTTCAAATGAATATAAATGCCACACTTCCTTGCTAGGGAATAGCGTTTGCAGATTTCTGCGTATAGAAGCAATAGCGTTTTAATGCTTCCTAAAGCGCGATATCGCACCTCAGTTCTACGTTGCACGATAAGACATAATATTCATTGCGAAATATTACGTATACCACGTCTACACTTCAAATGAATGTGAATGCCACACATTCTTGCCAGGCAATGTTGTATCGAAGCAATGTAGTTCCAATGCTTCTTCAAGCGCGATATCGCATCTCATTTGTATGTTTCATGATAAGATATAATATTCATTGCGAAGTGTTATGTATACCACGTCTACAATTCAAATGAAAGTAAATGTCACACTTCCCTGCTATGTAATAGCGTTTCCAGAAGTCTACGTATGGAAGCAATTCGGATCTAATGGTTCTTAAAACGCGATATCACATATCAATTCTATGTTTCATGATAGGATACAATATTCATTGCGAAATGTCACTTTTTCCTCGCATACACTTGAAATGAATGTAAATGCGACACTTCCTTGCTAGGAAATGCGTTTCCAGATGTCTACGTGTCGTAGCAATAGTGTTCTAATGCTTCTTAAAACGCGATATCGCATCGCATTTCTATGTTTCATGATAAAATATAGTAATCATTGTGAAGTGTTATGTATACCTAGTCTGCACTTCAAAACAATGTAAATGCCACACTTCCTTGCTAGGAAATATCGTTTCCAGATGCCTACATATCGAAGCATTAGAGTTCTAATGCGCCTTAATACACTATATCGCGTCTCAATTCTATGTTTCACGATATGATATAAAATTCATTGTGAAGTGTTATGCATACCTCGTTTAGACATCAAAAGAATGTAAATGCCACATTTCCTTCCTAGGAAATAGCGTTTCGAGATTGCTACGTATCGAAGCTATACAGTTCTAATGCTCCTTTAATCGCGATACCGCATCTCAATTCTATGTTGCGTGATAAGTTGTAATATTCACAGCGAAGTGTTATGTATACCTCGTATACACTTCAAATGAATATAAATGCCACACTTCCTTGCTAGGGAATAGCGTTTGCAGATTTCTGCGTATAGAAGCAATAGCGTTTTAATGCTTCTTAAAGCGCGATATCGCACCTCAGTTCTACGTTGCACGATAAGACATAATATTCATTGCGAAATATTACGTATACCACGTCTACACTTCAAATGAATGTGAATGCCACACATTCTTGCCAGGCAATGTTGAATCGAAGCAATGTAGTTCCAATGCTTCTTCAAGCGCGATATCGCATCTCATTTGTATGTTTCATGATAAGATATAATATTCATTGCGAAGTGTTATGTATACCACGTCTACAATTCAAATGAAAGTAAATGTCACACTTCCCTGCTATGTAATAGCGTTTCCAGAAGTCTACGTATGGAAGCAATTCGGATCTAATGGTTCTTAAAACGCGATATCACATATCAATTCTATGTTTCATGATAGGATACAATATTCATTGCGAAATGTCACTTTTTCCTCGCATACACTTGAAATGAATGTAAATGCGACACTTCCTTGCTAGGAAATGCGTTTCCAGATGTCTACGTGTCGTAGCAATAGTGTTCTAATGCTTCTTAAAACGCGATATCGCATCGCATTTCTATGTTTCATGATAAAATATAGTAATCATTGTGAAGTGTTATGTATACCTAGTCTGCACTTCAAAACAATGTAAATGCCACACTTCCTTGCTAGGAAATATCGTTTCCAGATGCCTACATATCGAAGCATTAGAGTTCTAATGCGCCTTAATACGCGATATCGCGTCTCATTTCTATGTTTCACGATATGATATAAAATTCATTGTGAAGTGTTATGCATACCTCGTTTACACATCAAAAGAATGTAAATGCCACATTTCCTTCCTAGGAAATAGCGTTTCGAGATTGCTACGTATCGAAGCTATACAGTTCTAATGCTCCTTTAATCGCGATACCGCATCTCAATTCTATGTTGCATGATAAGTTGTAATATTCACAGCGAAGTGTTATGTATACCTCGTATACACTTCAAATGAATATAAATGCCACACTTCCTTGCTAGGGAATAGCGTTTGCAGATTTCTGCGTATAGAAGCAATAGCGTTTTAATGCTTCTTAAAGCGCGATATCGCACCTCAGTTCTACGTTGCACGATAAGACATAATATTCATTGCGAAATATTACGTATACCACGTCTACACTTCAAATGAATGTGAATGCCACACATTCTTGCCAGGCAATGTTGTATCGAAGCAATGTAGTTCCAATGCTTCTTCAAGCGCGATATCGCATCTCATTTGTATGTTTCATGATAAGATATAATATTCATTGCGAAGTGTTAGGTATACCTCGAATACGCTTCAGAAGAATGTAAATGCCACACTTCCTTGCTAAGGAAATGCGATTCCAGATGTCTACGTATCGAAGCAATAAAGTTCTAATGCTTCTTAAAACGCGATATCGCATCTCATTTCTATGTCTCATGATAAGATATAATATTCCTAGCGAAGTGTTATGTATTCCTCGTCTACACTTCAAAAGAATGCAAATGCCACTCTTCTTGGCTAGGAAATTGCGTTTCTAGATGTCTACGCATCGAAGCAATAGATTTCTAACTCTTTATAAAACGCGATATCGCATATCAGTTCTAAGTCACATGGTAAGATGTAATTTCAGTGCAACGCGTTATGTATATCTCCTCTACACTTCAAATGAATGTAAATGCATCTCTTCCTTGCTACGGAATTTCGTTTCTATATCTGAAGGTTTAGAAGCAATAGAGTTCTAATGCTTCGTAAAACGCGGCTGCGCACCTTACTTCTTTATTTCATGATAAGATGTAATATTCATAGCATCGCGTTATGTTTATCTGCTTCTGCACATGAATTGAGTGTGAACCCTACACTTTCTTGCCCGCGAATAGCGTTTCTAGATGTCCAGGTGCCGAAGCATTTAATTTGTCATGCTTCATGCACCTCAATATCGCATTTCATATAAACAGTTCAAAGTAAGTTAGAAGGTTGTAAAGCTCTATGCATAGCATTATGCTTATCCGCTTTTGTGCTTTATAATGCTCTGGGATGTGAGAAGGTCCTCAACCATCCTTAACCCCCTAAAGAGAAGTCAAAAGTCCAGCGGCCCTGCAGGTGGGCGATGGGAGCGCGGCGCGCGAGGCCCTACGCTATTTAAATGATCAGGTGGATCCCCTCAGGGACACCTAAGGGGGCGAGGAGAGGAAATCGCCGAAATCCACTGATCGATGGTCTCGAACAATACCGAAGCCTACAGCCCACTCCACCAAGGAGCCCCGTGGAGGATGCAGGAGACCCGAGGACCACCAGCGAATTCAAGGAACCTGAAGAAGAGAACGTGAGAGCTTATTCGCTAAAGCGTCCCATTTCTTGTGTCGCATATTGTATATTGTATCTTATATCGTGAAGCGAGTTATGATACCCGGTAATTTGCGGCGTGTTGCGTAGTTTCCCGTAGCCCGTGTTAGTTAAACCCACGTCGAGACCATAAATAAACATGCCGTGAGTTCAGTATCCCGTGACCCTAATTTGTGCACTCGGCTAGAAGCAGTCGAGCGAAAGAGTATTTCGGAATTCTTGCATCTTGCACCGGGTTTCCCCGGGTTGCGTGGTTTATTAGTTTTTGCTACTTCTTGAGTAGCTGGCGCCCAAAAAGTCCCAGCCTCGCAGCTTCGAAATACTTGCTGAATAGGAAATTTATTGCTCTGTACTTCGCGTTGCCGAAGCACGCGGATATTCTATACCCCGATATAACCCCGGACTAAACTTCTGGATACCCCGTTATTATTGGTTCTATATACCTTTTTCTTGCGGATTGTAACGGGAAAAACCGTCACAGTACATAATTATACATGACTGCATAAAAAGGTTGTCATATACTTTTATAATCAATGCGATATAAGAATATAAAACGATGAACTATCCACTCCCATCAGGAGTAAAAACAATGTTTGGTACGCAAAGTTCATTGCAAAATATTATCAAGCAGTTAATATATCAAATCACTGCACACAATAAATCACTGAATGTATAATGATATGAATAGTAAGAAAAACATATTTACCTGTTAGATGTTTATAAATTCAAATTTAAAAGTCCAAGTCACATTTAATATATTATTGTTTAACAAGGTGATTTAATGTTGTTTCAAATAGGCGTGCAGAACTAGCTCGTACTTCTGTCAATGTAATTTCATTCGAAAAATACAAAGGATAAGAGGAAATATTCTCCAATATATAACATATATAAATCAACGGATGCAAGAGAGAACACTCGATCTCGGTGTAACGAGACCGGGGCGTCATCCTGCAGTAATCGTATAACGCCTGTTCCGAGATGGTATAGAGAGTAAATGTGGAGGGTGAAAAGCATAAAATAACAACAATGTAACTAAAGAGAAAGAGAAAGAGAATATGTGGAAGCATTGCATTTATTAAGAGGAAATACTAGAAATATCAAACAACAGATTATATACCATACTGTAAGGGTAAGGTACAACGAAATAGACGATATCGTGAGAAAAACTAAAAAAATCGAGAAACTTAAAAAGAAAATAATAATTTAGATTGAGCGAATCAATATCACTGATCCCGGCAAGCTTAATGGAAAACGCATAACGATGAATCGGTTAGAGTATAAGATAGATGTTGGTCGTGGTTTGAGTGACCCTGGGAATCCTTTGCCCGCATCAGGGCAGGCAGCAGGATGGTGGAGAGCCTGCCCTCCTGTTGCTTGGATCTATAGAATTCACATTCTATTGTAGAGTAGAAGCAGATAATTATAATGCTTTTCATAGAAGATTACAGCTTACTTAATTCGAAACGTTGAAATGAGATGAGTCATGGCATTGTATAATGCATTAGTACTCTATTGTCTCGACATGTAGACACTACGAAGGGCAATCCTGTTGCATGGAGCTGTAGAATTTACATTCTTATGAAGCTTTAAAGCAGATAAGCATAGAGCTATGCGTAAGAGATTACAGCATTCTTACTTTGAAACGATGAAATGGGATGCGCCAGCGCATTGCATGGAGAATTCTAGCTCGATTGCTTTAACAGACAGACACTACGGAGCGCCATGCCGTTGCATAAAATTATATAGTTCACATTCTATTGAAGACCTCTAACAGTTAAGCACAATGTTATGGACGTATGATTACAGATTCTTTGCATTGAAACGTTGAAATGAGATGCGACATCACGCTGCATGAAGTATTAGAAACGATATTCTGTTGCAAGTAAGTATAGGATTCACATCCTTCTAAGGTCTAGATGCAGACAAATGTAACATATTGCATAGAACATTGCAATTTACCATGAATCATTGAAATGACTTGCGACATCGTGTTGAATGAAGCAATAGAACTCTACTGCTCCGATAAGTAAACAAATGGAAACGCTATTTCCGAGCAAGGAAGTGTGGCATTTACATTCTTTTGGAGTGTAGACGAGGTATACATAACAATTCGCAATGAATATTACATCTTATCATGAAACATAGAAATGAGATGCGATATCGCGATTTAAGAAGCATTAGAACTCAATTGCTTCGATACGTAGACATTTGCAGGACCCTAATTCCCAGCAAGGAAGTGTGGCATTTACATTCTTTTGAAGTATAGACGAGGCATACATAACACTTCGCAATGAATATTAAAAATTCTCTTGAAACATAGAAATGAGATGCCATGTCGCGTTTTAAGAAGGATTAGAACTCTATTGCTTCGATACGTAGACATCTGTCGAAGCTATTTCCTAGCAAGGAAGTGTCGCATTTACATTTATTTATGGTGTAGACGAGGTATACATAACACTTCGCAGTGACTATTATATATTATCATGAAACATAGAAATGAGATGCGGTATCGCCATTTAAGAAGCACTAGAACTCTATTGCTTCGATACGTAGGCATCTGGAAACGCATTTCCTAGCAAGAATGTGTAGCATTTACATACCTTTGAAGTGCAGACGAGGCATACCTAAAATTTCGCAATGAATATTATATCTTGTCAAGAAACATAGAAATGTGATGCGATATCGCGTTTTAAGAAGCTTTAGAACTCCATTGCTTCGATACCTAGACACATGGAAACGCATAGCCTAGCAAGGATGTATGACATTTACATTCTTTTGTAGTGTGGACGAGGTATACATAACACTTCGCAATTAATATTATATCTTATCATGCAACATAGAAATGAGATGCGATATCGCGTTTTAAGAAGCATTAGAACTCCATTGCTTCGATACCTAGACAACTGCAAACGCTATATACTAGCAAGGAAGTGTCGCATCTACATTCATTTGAGGTGAATACGAGCTATACATAACACCTCCCTATGAATATTATATCCTATCATGAAACATACTAACGAGATGCGATATCTCGTTTTAAGAAGCATTAGAACTCTATTGCTTCGATACGTAGACATCTGCCATCGCTATTTCCCAGCAAGAAAGTGTCGCATTTACATTCTTTTGAAGCGAATACGAGGTATACATGACACTTCGCAATGAATATTATATCTTATCATGAAACATAGAAGTGAGATGCGATATCGCGTTTTGAGAAGCATTAGAAACCTAATGCTTCGATACGTAGACATCTGCAAACTCTACTTCCTAGCAGGGAAGTGTCGCAATTACATTCTTTTGAAGTGAGTACGAGGTATACATAACACTCCACAATGAATATTATATCTTGTCACGAAACATAGAAATGAGGTGCTATATTGCGTTTTGAGAAGCATTAGAACTCTATTGCTACGATATGTAGTCATCTGCAAACGCTATTTCCTAGCATGGATGTTTCGCATTTACATTCTTTTGAAGTGAATACGAGATATACATGACACTTCGCAATGAATATTATATCTTATCATGAAACATAGGAGTGAGTTGCGATATCGCGTTTTGAGAAGCATTAAAGTTCTATTGCTACGATAAGTAGACATCTGCAAACAATATTTCGTAGCAAGGAAGTGTCGCACTTGCATCCTTTTGAAGTGAATACGAGGTATACATAACACTCCACAATGAATATTACATCTTATTACGAAACATAGAAATGAAATGCGACAACTCGTTTTAAGAAGCATTAGAACTCTATTGCTACGATACGTTGACATCTGCAAATGCTATTTCCTAGCATGGAAGTGTCGCATTTACATACCTTTGAAGTGCAGACGAGGCATACCTAAAATTTCGCAATGAATATTATATCTTGTCAAGAAACATAGAAATGTGATGCGATATCGCGTTTTAAGAAGCTTTAGAACTCCATTGCTTCGATACCTAGACACATGGAAACGCATAGCCTAGCAAGGATGTATGACATTTACATTCTTTTGTAGTGTGGACGAGGTATACATAACACTTCGCAATTAATATTATATCTTATCATGCAACATAGAAATGAGATGCGATATCGCGTTTTAAGAAGCATTAGAACTCCATTGCTTCGATACCTAGACAAATGCAAACGCTATATACTAGCAAGGAAGTGTCGCATCTACATTCATTTGCGGTGAATACGAGCTATACATAACACCTCCCTATGAATATTATATCTTATCATGAAACATACTAACGAGATGCGATATCTCGTTTTAAGAAGCATTAGAACTCTATTGCTTCGATACGTAGACATCTGCCATCGCTATTTCCCAGCAAGAAAGTGTCGCAATTACATTCTTTTGAAGTG
This sequence comes from Xylocopa sonorina, assembly GCF_050948175.1. NCBI lineage: Eukaryota > Metazoa > Arthropoda > Insecta > Hymenoptera > Apidae > Xylocopa > Xylocopa sonorina. The sequence goes on along the minus strand of NW_027490182.1, from coordinate 840,164 downwards.
AATACGAGGTATACATGACACTTCGCAATGAATATTATATCTTATCATGAAACATAGAAGTGAGATGCGATATCGCGTTTTGAGAAGCATTAGAAACCTAATGCTTCGATACGTAGACATCTGCAAACTCTACTTCCTAGCAGGGAAGTGTCGCAATTACATTCTTTTGAAGTGAGTACGAGGTATACATAACACTCCACAATGAATATTATATCTTGTCACGAAACATAGAAATGAGGTGCTATATTGCGTTTTGAGAAGCATTAGAACTCTATTGCTACGATATGTAGTCATCTGCAAACGCTATTTCCTAGCATGGATGTTTCGCATTTACATTCTTTTGAAGTGAATACGAGATATACATGACACTTCGCAATGAATATTATATCTTATCATGAAACATAGGAGTGCGTTGCGATATCGCGTTTTGAGAAGCATTAAAGTTCTATTGCTACGATAAGTAGACATCTGCAAACAATATTTCCTAGCAAGGAAGTGTCGCACTTGCATCCTTTTGAAGTGAATACGAGGTATACATAACACTCCACAATGAATATTACATCTTATTACGAAACATAGAAATGAAATGCGACAACTCGTTTTAAGAAGCATTAGAACTCTATTGCTACGATACGTTGACATCTGCAAATGCTATTTCCTAGCATGGAAGTGTCGCATTTACATACCTTTGAAGTGCAGACGAGGCATACCTAAAATTTCGCAATGAATATTATATCTTGTCAAGAAACATAGAAATGTGATGCGATATCGCGTTTTAAGAAGCTTTAGAACTCCATTGCTTCGATACCTAGACACATGGAAACGCATAGCCTAGCAAGGATGTATGACATTTACATTCTTTTGTAGTGTGGACGAGGTATACATAACACTTCGCAATTAATATTATATCTTATCATGCAACATAGAAATGAGATGCGATATCGCGTTTTAAGAAGCATTAGAACTCCATTGCTTCGATACCTAGACAACTGCAAACGCAATATACTAGCAAGGAAGTGTCGCATCTACTTTCATTTGAGGTGAATACGAGCTATACATAACACCTCCCTATGAATATTATATCTTATCATGAAACATACTAACGAGATGCGATATCTCGTTTTAAGAAGCATTAGAACTCTATTGCTTCGATACGTAGACATTTGCCATCGCTATTTCCCAGCAAGAAAGTGTCGCATTTACATTCTTTTGAAGTGAATACGAGGTATACATGACACTTCGCAATGAATATTATATCTTATCATGAAACATAGAAGTGAGATGCGATATCGCGTTTTGAGAAGCATTAGAAACCTAATGCTTCGATACGTAGACATCTGCAAACTCTACTTCCTAGCAGGGAAGTGTCGCAATTACATTCTTTTGAAGTGAGTACGAGGTATACATAACACTCCACAATGAATATTATATCTTGTCACGAAACATAGAAATGAGGTGCTATATTGCGTTTTGAGAAGCATTAGAACTCTATTGCTACGATATGTAGTCATCTGCAAACGCTATTTCCTAGCATGGATGTTTCGCATTTACATTCTTTTGAAGTGAATACGAGATATACATGACACTTCGCAATGAATATTATATCTTATCATGAAACATAGGAGTGAGTTGCGATATCGCGTTTTGAGAAGCATTAAAGTTCTATTGCTACGATAAGTAGACATCTGCAAACAATATTTCCTAGCAAGGAAGTGTCGCACTTGCATCCTTTTGAAGTGAATACGAGGTATACATAACACTCCACAATGAATATTACATCTTATTACGAAACATAGAAATGAAATGCGACAACTCGTTTTAAGAAGCATTAGAACTCTATTGCTACGATACGTTGACATCTGCAAATGCTATTTCCTAGCATGGAAGTGTCGCATTTACATTCTTTTGAAGTGAATACGAGGTATACATGACACTTCGCAATGAATATTATATCTTATCATGAAACATAGAAGTGAGATGCGATATCGCGTTTTGAGAAGCATTAGAAACCTAATGCTTCGATACGTAGACATCTGCAAACTCTACTTCCTAGCAGGGAAGTGTCGCAATTACATTCTTTTGAAGTGAGTACGAGGTATACATAACACTCCACAATGAATATTATATCTTGTCACGAAACATAGAAATGAGGTGCTATATTGCGTTTTGAGAAGCATTAGAACTCTATTGCTACGATATGTAGTCATCTGCAAACGCTATTTCCTAGCATGGATGTTTCGCATTTACATTCTTTTGAAGTGAATACGAGATATACATGACACTTCGCAATGAATATTATATCTTATCATGAAACATAGGAGTGAGTTGCGATATCGCGTTTTGAGAAGCATTAAAGTTCTATTGCTACGATAAGTAGACATCTGCAAACAATATTTCCTAGCAAGGAAGTGTCGCACTTGCATCCTTTTGAAGTGAATACGAGGTATACATAACACTCCACAATGAATATTACATCTTATTACGAAACATAGAAATGAAATGCGACAACTCGTTTTAAGAAGCATTAGAACTCTATTGCTACGATACGTTGACATCTGCAAATGCTATTTCCTAGCATGGAAGTGTCGCATTTACATTCTTTTGAAGTGAATACGAGGTATACATGACACTTCGCAATGAATATTATATCTTATCATGAAACATAGAAGTGAGATGCGATATCGCGTTTTGAGAAGCATTAGAAACCTAATGCTTCGATACGTAGACATCTGCAAACTCTACTTCCTAGCAGGGAAGTGTCGCAATTACATTCTTTTGAAGTGAGTACGAGGTATACATAACACTCCACAATGAATATTATATCTTGTCACGAAACATAGAAATGAGGTGCTATATTGCGTTTTGAGAAGCATTAGAACTCTATTGCTACGATATGTAGTCATCTGCAAACGCTATTTCCTAGCATGGATGTTTCGCATTTACATTCTTTTGAAGTGAATACGAGATATACATGACACTTCGCAATGAATGTTATATCTTATCATGAAACATAGGAGTGAGTTGCGATATCGCGTTTTGAGAAGCATTAAAGTTCTATTGCTACGATAAGTAGACATCTGCAAACAATATTTAATAGCAAGGAAGTGTCGCACTTGCATCCTTTTGAAGTGAATACGAGGTATACATAACACTCCACAATGAATATTACATCTAATTACGAAACATAGAAATGAAATGCGACAACTCGTTTTAAGAAGCATTAGAACTCTATTGCTACGATACGTTGACATCTGCAAATGCTATTTCCTAGCATGGAAGTGTCGCATTTACATTCTTTTGAAGTGAATACGAGGTATACATGACACTTCGCAATGAATATTATATCTTATCATGAAACATAGAGGTGAGATGCGATATCGCGTTTTAAGAAGCATTAGAACTCTATTGCTACGATACGTGGACATCTGCAAACGCTATTTCCTAGCATGTAAGTGTCGCATTTACATTCTTGTGAAGTGAAATCGAGGTATACATGACACTTCCCAATGAATATTATATCTTATCATGAAACATAGAAGTGGGATGCTGTATCTCGTTTTAAGAAGCACTAGAACTCTATTGCTACGATACGTAGACATCTGCAAACGCTATATCCTAGCATGGTGGTGTCGCATTTAGATTCGCTTTAAGTGAATACGAGGTATACATTACACGTCGCAATGAATATTATACCTTATCATGAAACATAGAAGTGAGATGCGATATCGCGTTTTAAGAAGCATTAGAACTCTATTGCTACGATACGTAGACATCTGCAAACGCTATTTCCTAGAATGCAAGTTCTCGCATTTACATCCTTTTCAAGCTAATACGAGGTATACATGGCACTTCGCAATGAATATTATATCGTATCATGAAACATGGGAGTGAGATGCGACATCGCGTTTTGAGAAGCATTAGAACCCTATTGCTTCGATACGTAGACATCTGCAAACTCTACTTCCTAGCAGGGAAGTGTCGCAATTACATTCTTTTGAAGATCATACGAGGTATACATAACACTTCGCAATGAATATTATATCTTATCATGAAACGTAGAAGTGAAATGCGATATGGCTGTTTAAGAAGCACTAAAACTCTATTGCTACGATACGTAGACATCTGCAAGCAATATTTCCTAGCATGCAAGTATCGCATTTACATTCTGTTGAAGTGAATACGAGGTATACATGACACTTCGCAAGGAATATTATGTCTTATCATGAAACATGGAAGTGAGATGCGATATCGCGTTCTAAGAAGCACTAGAACTCTATTGCTACGATACGTAGACATCTGCAAAGGCTATTTCCTAGCATGGAAGGGTCGCATTTACATCCTTTTGAAGTGAATACGAGGTATACATAACACTCCATAATGAATATTACATCTTATCATGGAACATAGCAGTGAGATGCGATATCGCGTTTTAAGAAGCATTAGAACTCTATTGCTACGATACGTAGACATCTGCAAACGCTATTTCCTAGCATGAAAGTGTCGCATTTAGATTCTTTTGAAGTGAATACGAGATATACATGACACTTCGCAATGATTATTATATATTATCATGAAACATAGGAATGAGGTGCCATATTGCGTATTGAGAAGCATTAGAACTCTATTGCTAATATACGTAGACATCTGCAAACTCTATTTCCTACCATGGAAATGTCGCACTTACATACCATTGTAGTGAATACGAGGTATACATAACATTACACAATGAATATTATATCTTATTACGAAACATAGAAATGAAATACGACATCTCGCTTTAAGAAGCATTAGTACCGCATTGCTGTGATACGTAGACATCTGCAAACGCTATTTCCTAGCATGGAAGTGACGCATTTACATTCCTTTGAAGTGAATACGAGGTATACATGGCACTTCGCAATGGGTATTATATCTTATCATGAAGCATAGAAGTGAGATGCGATATCTCGTTTTAAGAATTATTAGAACTCCATTCTTACGATACGTGGTCATCTGGAAACGCTATTTCCTAGCAAGGAAGTGTCGCATTTACATTCTTTTGAAGTGAATACGAGGTATAGATGACACTTCGCAATGAATATTATATCTTATCTCGAAACATAGAAATAAAATACGACTTCTCATCTTAAGAAGCATTAGAACTCTATTGCTACCATACGTAGACATCTGCAAACGCTATATCCTAGCATGGAAGTGCCGCATTTACATTCTTTTGAAGATAATACGAGGTATACATAACACTTCGCAATGAATATTATATCTTATCTCGAAACATAGAAGTGAAATGCGATATCGCTGTTTAAGAAGCACAAGAACTCTATTGCTACGATGCGTAGACATCAGCAAATGTTATTTCATAGCAAGGAAGTGTCGCATTTACTTTCTTTTGAAGTCAATACGAGGTATACATAACACTCCACAATGAATATTATATCTTATCGCGAAACATAGAAGTGAGATGCGATATCGCGTTCTAAGAAGCATTAGCACTCTATTGCTACGATACGTAGACATCTGCAAAGGCTATTTCCTAGCATGGAAGAGTCGCATTTACATTCTTTTGAAGTGAATACGAGGTATACATAACCCTCCATAATGAATATTATATCTTATCATGGAACATAGCAGTGAGATGCAATATCGCGTTTTAAGAAGCATTAGAACTCTATTGCTACGATACGTAGACATCTCAAGCGCTATTTCCTAGCATGAAAGTGTCGCATTTACATTCTTTTGAAGTGAATACGAGATATACATGACACTTCGCAATGAATATTATATATTATCATGAAACATAGGAATGAGGTGCTATATTGCGTTTTGAGAAGCATTAGTACTCCATTGCTAATATACGTAGACATCTGCAAACTCTATTTCCTACCATGGAAATGTCGCACTTACATTGCACTGAAGTGAATACGAGGTATACATAACATTACGCAATGAGTATTATATCTTATTACGAAACATAGAAATGAAATACGACTTCTCATTTTAAGAAGCATTAGAACTCTATTGCTACGATACGTAGACATCCGCAAACGCTATATCCTAGCATGGAAGTGCCGCATTTACATTCTTTTGAAGATAATACGAGGTATACATAACACTTCGCAATGAATATTAGATCTTATCATGAAGCATAGGAATGAGGTGCTATATCGCGTTTTGAGAAGCATTAGAACTCTATTGCTAATATACGTAGACATCTGCAAACTCTATTTCCTAGCAAGGAAATGTCGCATTTACATTCCATTGAAGTGAATACGAGGTATACATGGCACTTCGCAATGGATATTATATCTTATCATAAAAGATAGAGGTGAGATGCGATATCGCGTTCTAAGAAGCATTAGAACTCTATTGCTAAGATACGTAGACATCTGCAAACGCTATTTCCTAGCATGGAAGTGCCGCATTTACATTCTTTTGAAGATAATACGAGGTATACATAACACTTCGCAATGAATATTATATCTTATCATGAAGCATAGGAATGAGGTGCTATATCGCGTTTTGAGAAGCATTAGAACTCTATTGCTAATATACGTAGGCATCTGCATACTCTAATTCCTAGCAAGGAAATGTCGCATTTACATTCCATTGAAGTGAATACGAGGTATACATGGCACTTCGCAATGGATATTATATCTTATCATGAAACATAGAAGTGAGATGCGATATCGCGTTCTAAGAAGCATTAGAACTCTATTGCTACGATACGTAGACATCTGCAAAGGCTATTTCCTAGCATGGAAGAGTCGCATTTACATTCTGTTGAAGTGAAAACGAGGTATACATAACATTACACAATGAATATTATATCTTATTACGAAACACAGATATGAAATGCGACATCTCATTTTATGTGGCATTAGAACTCTATTGCTACGATACGTAGACATCTGCAAACGCTATTTTCTAGCATGCAAGTGTCGCATTTACAATCTTTTGAAGTGAATACGAGGTATAAATGACACTTCGCAATGAATATTATAGCTTATCATGAAGCATAGGAATGAGGTGCTATATCGCATTTTGAGAAGCATTAGATCTCTATTGCTAATATACGTAGACATCTGCAAACTCTATTTCCTAGCAAGGAAATGTCGCATTTACATTCCATTGAAGTGAATACGATGTATACATGGCACTTCGCAATGGCTATTATATCTTATCATGAAACATAGAAGTGGGATGCGATATCGCGTTTTATGAAGCATTGGAACTCTATTACTACGATACGTAGACATCTGCAAACGCTATATCCTAGCATGGAAGTGTCGCATTTACATTCTTTTGAAGTGAATACGAGATATACATGACACTTCGCAATGAATATTATATCTTATCACGAAACATAGAAGTGAGATGCGATATCGCGATTTAAGAAGCGCTAGAACTCTATTGCTACGATGCGTAGACATCTGCAAACACTATTTTCTAGAATGTAAGTGTCGCATTTACATTCTTTTGAAGTGAATACGAGGTATACATAACACTCCAAAATGAATATTATATCTTATCACGAAACATAGAATTGAAATGCGACATCTCGTTTTAAGAAGCATTAGAACTCTATTGTTACGATACGTAGACATCTGCAAACGCTATTTCCTCGCACGGAAGTGTCGCATTTACATTCTATTGAAGTGAATACGAGGTATACATAATACTCCACAATGAATATTATATCTTATCACGAAACATAGAAATGAAATACGACATCTAGTTTTAAGAAGCATTAGTACTCTATTGCTGTGATACGTAGACATCTGCAAACAATATATCCTAGCAGGGAAGTGTCGCATTTACATTCTTGTGAAGTGAAATCGAGGTATACATGACACTTCGCAATGAATATTATATCATATCATGAAACATAGAAGTGAGATGCGATATCGCGTTTTAGGAAGCATTAGAACTCTATTGCTACGATACGTAGACATCTGCAAACGCTATTTCCTAGCAAGGAAGTGTCGCATTTACATTCTTCTGAAGTGAATACGAGGTATACATGACACTTCGCAATGAATATTATATCTTATCATGAAACATAGAAGTGAGAAGCGATATTGAGTTCTAAGAAGCATTAGAACTCTATTGCTACGATACGTAGACATCTGCAAACGCTATTTCCTAGCATGGAAGTGTCGCATTTACATTCTTTTGAAGTGAATACGAGGTATACATAACACTCTCCAATGAATATTTTATCTTATCACGAAACATAGAAGTGAGATGCGAAATCGCGATTTAAGAAGCGCTAGAACTCTATAGCTACGATGCGTAGACATCTGGAAATGTTATTTCCTAGCAAGGAAGTGTCGCATTTATATTCTTTTGAAGTGAATACGAGGTATACATAATACTCCACAATGAATATTATATCTTATCACGAAACATAGAAATGAAATACGACATCTAGTTTTAAGAAGCATTAGTACTCTATTGCTGTGATACGTAGACATCTGCAAACGCTATTTCCTAGCAAGGAAGTGTCGCATTTACATTCTTTTGATATTAATACGAGGTATACATAACACTCTCTAATGAATATTTTATCTTATCACGAAACATAGAAGTGAGATGCGACATCGCGATTTAAGAAGCGCTAGAACTCTATTGCTACGATGCGTAGACATCTGGAAATGTTATTTCCTAGCAAGGAAGTGTCGCATTTACATTCTTTTGAAGTGAATACGAGGTATACATAATACTCCACAATGAATATTATATCTTATCACGAAACATAGAAATGAAATACGACATCTAGTTTTAAGAAGCATTAGTACTCTATTGCTGTGATACGTAGACATCTGCAAACAATATATCCTAGCAGGGAAGTGTCGCATTTACATTCTTGTGAAGTGAAATCGAGGTATACATGACACTTCGCAATGAATATTATATCATATCATGAAACATAGAAGTGAGATGCGATATCGCGTTTTAGGAAGCATTAGAACTCTATTGCTACGATACGTAGACATCTGCAAACGCTATTTCCTAGCAAGGAAGTGTCGCATTTACATTCTTCTGAAGTGAATACGAGGTATACATGACACTTCGCAATGAATATTATATCTGATCATGAAACATAGAAATGAGATGCGACATCGCGTTTTGAGAAGCAGTAGAACCCTATTGCTTCGATACGTAGACATCTGCAAAATCTGATTCCTAGCAGGGAAGTGTCGCAATTACATTCTTTTGAAGTGAATACGAGGTATACATGACACTTCATAATGAATATTATATCTTATCATGAAACATAGAAGTGAGAAGCGATATTGCGTTCTAAGAAGCATTAGAACTCTATTGCTACGATACGTAGACATCTGCAAACACTATTTCCTAGCATGGAAGTGTCGCATTTACATTCTTTTGAAGTGAATACGAGGTATACATGACACATTGCAATGAATATTATATCTTATCATGAAACATAGGAGTGAGATGCGATATCGCGTTTTAAGAAGCGTTAGAACTCTGTTGCTACGATACGTAGACATCTTGAAACAATATTTCCTAGCAAGGAAGTGTCGCATTTACATCCTTTTGAAGCGAATACGAGGTATACATGACACTTCGCAATGAATATTATATCTGATCATGAAACATAGAAATGAAATGCGACATATCGTTTTAAGAAGTATTAGAACTCTATTCTTTCGATACGTTGTCATCTGGAAACGCTATTTCCTAGCAAGGAAGTGTCGCATTTACATTCTTTTGAGGTGAATACGACGTATCGCTTCAGGTGAAACAATTTTCCGTTGCTCCGGAGGCTTTACGACACGAGCCTATTTTTCTGTAATTCGGTCCGCGGGAACGCGTTAAGACCGGGGCCGACAATTTCGGCTGACGCGACGCTAGCGAAAACACTCGCGATAATAAGGGAATGACCCTACCTTTCGATGACGTCTCTCTCGATTTGTACGTAGAAACGGCGTGGAGGATCGTTCGCTGGGATCGTAGCGGATTTCGTTCTGTTGGCTGCTACGGAAATCTCGATCAGTCGCCAGCGAAGAGGAGGACGGCGGTCGTAATTCAGCGATGATGCTGAATGTGACAGAATCGCCGTGATGCGTCGTGGTGTCTGAATCGGAAGCGTCGACGGTCGCTTCGGAAAGCGGCGTCTGGGCTGGTGCGAAGGCAGGTCGCTGGTATACGAGGACTCTCGGAACGCCCTCCAAATATTCACGCACAAGTGATCGTATGAAATTCTTCCTACTCGCACGTCGCGTTCTTCGCAAACCGGAAGCACGATTCATTCACTAGGTTTTTCTGTACTTTCGACTAAGATCTGAGGGATAAGCGGCGGTCTCAACGTCACAAAGCCGATTTCTATACTTCTTCAATTTGATGAAGATCAACCCCAGTTGTATGGAAGAACCCGTGGAAGAATTCGTAGTTAAATGTAATGTTAAAAGTAGAACTAGTATTATAAACACTTGATAAAATTAATGGATGTGGAAATAGTAGACTTGGTAAAAGAACTTGTACTTGGATATAGTAAAAGTAAAAATAAAATATATTCTAGGTTTAAAGTATACAAGAACTGGAATTATTCTAAGACTAAGACTACGATAAAATGGAAATAGAAATACGATGCCTGAACCCCACATTGAGGTGGCTAACGATCTAGAACTAGAGGTTTCGACTCCTCGGTAGGAGATCTCGAGTCAGAGTGTGTGCTCTGGAGACGCGTCTTTGACCTCCTCGGTTCGCGGGGCGCTACGGTCGCGGACGCTCGTGGTAGGGAGATCGCGGTCCCGCGAGTGTGGGACTCGCGTCTCGAGGCGGAGAGCGCGCGGTCCAGCGAGTGGGGACCCGCGGCTCGTGGTGGGGCTAGCGGCGCATGCCGCTGGCCGGACGCATCTTACTTAGTGTAACTTAGATCTAGGAATTCTTATATATGCGTCATGATATGGTATGTATGTCCTAGCTTAGAAGTAATATATAGGTTCTAGCAGATCCTGTTCCCCGAATTGGAAAAGACCCCATTCAGGTGATGGGCTGCGGCTACGTCTTCCTGCAGGACGGAATCCTCGGTGCGAGGGAGATAGGGCTGCCCGTCCTTGGTGCGGGCGAGACAGGTATACTCGGTGGTGCGAGTGAGACACTGGTGCCCGGTACGAGCGAGACAGGTATACTCGGCTGTGCGAGTGAGGCAGCGGAACTCGGTGTGACTGAGCTCGTGCAGGTATGCGCGCGCGAACACTTCCAGTTGCTGGTTCTGCAGGCGAGTTTGGCTGGTTGCATGCGTCCAGGGGTTGATGCTGGGGGGTGCGAAGAGGTTGATGGGTGGCAGGCGGTACGCCTGACGTCACAAAATGCGACACTTCCTTTCTAGGAAATTACGTTCCCAGATATCTCTGTATCGTAGCAATAGAGTACTAATGCTTCTTAAAGCGCAATATCGCGTCTCATTTCAATGTTTCATGATAAGCTATAATATCCATTGCGAAGTGTCATGTATACCTCGTATTCACTTCAAAAGAATGTAAATGCGACACTTGCTGGCTAGGAAATAGAGTTTGCAGATGTCTACGCATCCTAGCCGTAGAGTTCCAATGCTTCTTAAAAGGCGATACCACTTCTCATTTCTATGTTTCATGATAAGGTATAATATTCATTGTGATGTGTCACCTATATCTCGCATACACTTCATATTAATGTAAATGCGACATTCCCGTTCTATAGGAAATAGCATTTGCAGATGTCCACGTATCGAAGCAATAGGGTTCTTACGCTTCTTAAAACGCGATATCCCTCCTCATTTCAATGTTTCATGATAAGATATAATATTCACTGCGAAGTGTCATGTATACCTCGTATTCACTTCAAAAGAATGTAAATGCGACTATTGCTTGCTAGGAAATAGCGTTTGCAGATGTCTACGTATCGTAGCAGTAGCGTTCTAATGCTACATAAATCGCGATATCTCATCTCATTTCTATGTTTCGTGATAAGATATAATTTTCAATGCGAAGTGTCATGTATACCTCGTATTCACTACAAAAGAATGTAAATGCGACTATTGCTTGGTATGAAATAGCATTTGCAGATGTCTACGTATCGTAGCAATAGAGTTCTAATGCTACTTAAATCGCGATATCTCATCTCATTTATATGTTTCGTGATAAGATATAATATTCATTGCCAAGTGTCATGTATACCTCGTATTCACTTCAAAAGAACGTAAGTGCGACACCTCCATGCTAGGAAATAGCGTTTGCAGATATCTGCGCATCGAGGCAATAGGGATCTAATGCTTCTTAAAACGCGATATCGCATCTGAATCCTTTGTTACATGATAAGATATAATATTCACTGCGAAGTGTCATGTATTCCTCGTATTCACTCCAAAAGAATGTAAATGCGACTATTGCTTGGTAGGAAATAGCGTTTTCAGATGTCTACGTATCGTAGCAATAGCGTTCTAATGCTCCTTAGATCGCGATATCGCATCTCATTTCTATGTTTTATGATAAGATATAATATTCATTGGGAAGTTGCTTGCATACCTCGCCTACACTTCAAATGAATGTAAATGCAACACTTCCTTGCTAGGAAATAGCGTTTGTAGATGTATAAGTATCGTAGCATTAGAGTTCTAATGCTTCTCAAGACGCGATATCGTCTCTCATTTCTATGCTTCATGATAAGATATAATCTTCATTGCGAAGTGTCATGTATACCTCGCATACACTTCAAACGAAAGTAAATGCGACACATCCTGGCTAAGAAATAGCGTTTCCGGATGTCTACCTATCGAAGCAATAAAGTTCGAATGCTTCTTAGAACGCGATATCGCATCTCATTTCTATTTTTCATGATAAGATATAATATTCATTGCGAAGTGTCATGTATTCTCGTCTACACGTCAAAAGAATGTAAATGCAACACTTCCTTGCTAGGGTATAGCGTTTCCAGATGTCTAGGTATCGAAGCAATAGAGTTCTAATGGGGAGGGGTAGAGGTCCTTCTCACACCCGAGAACCATCCTGTTTGTCTCCATGGACTATGGCAGCGGTCTTATCGTTGCAGAGCTCTGGTACCTATCCTTCGGGCTTCAGGGTCTCTTCTTGCTCACTTCCCGACTTCTCCGCCGTCGAGCCCGTCACGCTACCTCGGCGCACAGCCCTTCCGCAAACCTACGGTCTTATTATCCTCCAATGAGGCGTCTTATGGGTCGCTTCTTCCATCAGCTCGCCAGTCTAATCCGTCGAATGGAGAGAGAGAAACGAACGGGGGGGGGGGGGGGGTGGAATGTTTTACCATCGTGTATTTCACGCTCCTCGCAAATACAGCTATCGCGATGGTCCGTGTCGCGCTTCTCGCATGGGTGGTGACCTGCGAGCTAGTCTAACCGAAGAAGGGGGGGGGGGGGGGTGAGCGAACCTTGTGACTTCACCACGTCACAGTACATACAAATTTGCGATTAAGTAGCTATGTGTTCAAATTCAATTCCGAATAATGCACTAAAAAGCATCCCAGATAACAAACGGCAAGATGATATCGACACCATGCCGGCACTATGTTGCAACTTCCGAGGAGTGTCAACTGATTCGTAGTCATCTGTGACCGGATTCGTTGACTAAAATGCCAGAACGTGTTACCAGCATGTTCTAGACAAGCGAATCGCGCAGCACCAGCACCATGGTGACACGCGTATCATCGCTCCATTCATGAATCTCCTCAGCTATGACGCAGGATCATATTTGGCATTGGGGAACCTGTGCTTTCATACAAATTAGAACCGTTAGATTTTTTTATTTCTTTCAATCCATCATAGACTAAAAATATTATTTATAAAAAAAATATTACTTATAAAATAAAAATTCATGCTGTTGCGTCCCTAACTTCGCCTTGTGTAATTTTTGAAATAACATGCTGTCATCGTATTTAATGTAACCCTCAATTGCATGAATGTGTAACAATAAATTGAAGAAAATATATATAAAATAAGTGTATATATTTTTATGACAAAGTAATTATCGACTTTATGGAAAAAATCGCCCTATCGAGCTAGTTTATAGAAAATAATAAAATCGAGTTCTTATATCTTTGTTTTGTGCCGGTGTATCTATATTGGAATCAAAATAAATAAATTGCACAGTTTTGTCATTTTTCATATTTGCTTATAATTTTTATGGAAACAGCTTCCCCATTAGTAAATGTGTGCCTACGCCACAGCCACGCGTGTAGCTATGGTGAGCTGATAGTGTCATTGTCACGGCCGTGTAGCCCGTGTGCTATATCTCGGTGCTTTAATAGTGCCGTGATACGAATGCCGCCCCAGTACTAACAGTATGCCATTTCGAAAGCTGAGTAGGAGCACTTTGTTAGCACAGTTCTGTCACGGAATTCGTTCCATCCGTTGTCATTGGCGTGCCAATCGCTGGCTGTTTGGGATATTGTAGTGCATGAGGCAGACTTGTTCCTTATCATCGTCAAGGAGATGGATTTTCACTCCCCCCTTTTTGAATTTTTTAAATTATTGTTTGGAATTTTTGCCGTTTCTGTATCTCTATGACCGCATTGTGGATTCAACTTATATACGATCTTTTTGGTCTTCATCTTTTGTTACATGTAATATTATATATGTGATGCACGTTTGTTATGTAATGCTCCGATTTGTAAGCCTCAGATACTTTTATTCTTTGGTAAAGCAACTTATTCGATTAATATATATTTATTGGACATAGATATAAACAATTAGAAAAATGTTATTAAAACGCTATTAAATATGTTGTTGCAATTATATATTTAAGGTCTGAAGATGTAGATGCAATTAATGTCCGATATTTTACGTGATCGAATCGACGCATCAAGTGAGGCTATGAAATATAAAAATCTTTTACTATTCTTCGACCCCTTTACATGTTACATGAATGATAAGTTCTGCAAGACAAGAAGCCTGAATTAGTGAGATATCTAGGAACATAAGTAATTTGTAAGTAACACATCTTTTCTCTTTGAAATATTTGCCTTTGCATAGAATAGAACGTATAGATATAATTGCCTGTTTTGTATCCATTTCGGTCCAATTCTATTATAGCCTTTGAGCAGAAGTAATATTGATTATACTTGATTTTTGCAATAGTTCTTTAATTAACAGATTTTATTAACCTAGAATCATCATTTGACGGATGTATCAATCTACTTTGTAGCTCCATCAGTTTCTTTTTCTGCTCGCTACTTTCCATTTTCAGTTCCGTATACTTATCCTTTATCACCATCATATATGTTGCGTAAAATTACAATAACCTTTTGTCCTCAAATTTTGCGGATATTTCAATTAAATTTCCTTTGATTAAATAAACGGAAATTAAAAAACAGTGGCACGTACCATTTCTTGGAAACGTTGTATCGTAATTTGCATCTGACTGCTTTGAAAGGCACGCACTTTACTTAACGTTTGCAATGATTAGGTTAGCGAAGTAAAGAAATATTCTACTTTCGAAATTGTTGGCTCTTGTAATTCTAAGGCAAATATATTCATCTGTCGACATCGTGAACATTGTTTTTTGGCAAAATTCCAGAAAAACAAATATACTATAAGTAAAATAATAAACATCATAATATTAAATTTAACTCTGTTCATCGTTGCCTTGTTGGACACATCCATAACAATATACAGGGATTGTGCAGTAATAATTAGCACCTCAGATATCCACGAAACTATAAGTTTCATAGAAGTTTTTGCCAATATAAAATTGCATAGTACAAAGGGGCCATCCGTTGATGAAAATAGTTTTTTTGTAAGTGGAGTTATGTTGGACATATGAAGGTTACCTTCATTTTTTAAAATGAATTGGTATGTCCATTCTTCCGTAATACGATAGAGCATTTTAAAGCAAGTTTAACGATCTGTAACATGAAGGCATTGAAGGTTACAGAAAGTAAAGAAAGGCGATAATACTCACGGTTTTGATAGTAAATGAAACATACGTATTGTAAACAGTGGTGGAAGGCGTAATACTTACCGTTTACTTCACTGTGAATAAACACTTTTCGAAGGGCATTTCAATAGTTTGCAGCATAAGTTAAGCATGATAAGATTAGTATTGAAAAATCGGTTCGAATACGTTTGGTTAGGCTGTTCTTTGTGTCGTTCAATTTATAAGTACTGAGCTGCGGATTCCTGAGGACAGCTCACAAAATTGTTGACCTATGGAAGATTATCATTGTGAATTTGAATCAAAAGGTAATTAAATTCCATTAGATTGTAAACAGATCTCAATGTTTCATTTTAAATAGTAAGATTAAATACTCTTTACAAAACTACAAGAATGGATACATACCTTTCTGTTATTATTATTTCATAAAGAATTATAATTGCAATTATATAGTTCATTACGATAAAAAATATTTCTCAGAAAATTCTAAATATTAAATAAAAGAATCAAGTAAAACATTTTTAATAATTACGAATATGAAAAAATACTTGAACATTCCAATAGAAAGATGTCTAAACAGGAGCTAGAAAAGTCAAACATTCAATTTCAATTCCAGAATTCATCTATAAGAGGTAAAATGTTTCGAAAGCTTTAATTACAGTCTTTAATGCAAGCAGTTGGGCAGTATTTCAATTTTTAAGAAAATTGATGAAAGTCAACCATTTTGAAGTGGTCAGAATCTTTGTCGTTTGAGCAATAAGTGAATAAGAAATAACTGCATAAATTCCAGGCTTAAAAACTTATGGATTAAATCCTATGCAGACTCGTTTATGAGCGAGTTACTAAATAATAATCCACACTAAGTAATCATTTTAAAACTTAAACGATTACATCTCGCGAACTTTCAAAGATATCAGAAGCGTGAAAAGTATGTGGTTTATCAAAAACTCTTCTAAAAGAACGGACGAAGCCAATAGAAATCTTTGTTGAAGTAAGCAAGTTCTAAAGTTCTAAGCAACGCGATGGCCCTTATCTGCCAATGTTTCATAGCAAGTAAGTTCTGAATTTCTATAAAATCCGATGGAATTTCTCACTACTAACGTTTCAAAGTAAGTTCTCAAATTCTCAGTTCTACGTTTAAAACTATGTGTGTTCTATATATCTATGTAAAGTGATGGTTCCTATTAGTTGTGACGGAAACCTATATATAGTAAGTCAGGGAAGCTCGAAGGGGTTAATTATCTAAACGCTTTAAGGTGTAA
Source organism: Xylocopa sonorina (assembly GCF_050948175.1). NCBI lineage: Eukaryota > Metazoa > Arthropoda > Insecta > Hymenoptera > Apidae > Xylocopa > Xylocopa sonorina. The sequence goes on along the minus strand of NW_027490182.1, from coordinate 822,991 downwards.
AACGTACTTCAATCTAAAGCGATCTATCGTTCCAAGGTATCCGCTCACGTAAAACTTTTCTTGGGCGCCAGCTGCTCAGAAAGTAGCAAAGGGATAGACTACACGACCCCGGGAACCCTGGGGCGGAACAACCCTTGAAACTTCGAAATGCTCCTCCTCTCGACTACGCCTAGCCAAGTACACACACTCAGGTCGCGAGATACTGAAGTCACGGCATGTTTATTTATGGTCTCGACGTGGGTTTAACTAAGAAGGGCTACGGGAAACTACGCAACACGCCGCAAATTACCGGGTATCATAACTCGCTTCACGATATAAGATACAATATACAATATGCGACACAAGAAATGGGACGCTTTAGCGAATAAGCTCTCACGTTCTCTTCTTCAGGTTCCTTGAATTCGCTGGTGGTCCTCGGGTCTCCTGCATCCTCCTCGGGGCTCCTTGGTGGAGTGGGCTGTAGGCTTCGGTATTGTTCGAGTCCATCGATCAGTGGATTTCGGCGATTTCCTCTTCTCGCCCCCTTGGGTGTCCCTGAGGGTATCCTCCTGATCATTTAAATTGCGTAGCGCCTCGCGCGCCGCGCTCCCATGGCCCACCTGCACGGCCGCTGGACTTTTGACTTCTCTTTAGGGGGTTAAGGATGGTTGAGAACCTTCTCCCATCCCTGAGCATTATAAAGCACAAAAGCAGATAAGCAAAATGCGATGCATAGAGCATTACAACATTCTAACTTACTTTGAACTGTTTATATGAAATGCAATATTGAGGTGCATGAAGCATGACAAATTAAATGCTTAGGCACCTGGACATCTAGAAACGCTATCCCCGGGCAAGAAAGTGTAGGGTTCACACTCAATTCATATGCAGAAGCAGATAAACATAACGCGATGCTATGAATATTACATCTTATCATGAAATATAGAAGTAAGATGAGCAGCCGCGTTTTACGAAGCATTAGAACTCTATTGCTTCTAAACCTTCAGATATAGAAACGATATACCGTAGCAAGGACGTGATCCATTTACATTCATTTGAAGTGTAGAGGAGATATACATAACGCGTTGCATTGAAATTACATCTTATCATGTGACTTAGAATTGATATGCGATATCGCGTTTTAAGAAGCAGTGGAACCCTATTGCTTGGGTACGTAGACATCAGAGATCACTATTTCCTAGCAAGGATGTGTGGCCTTCACATTTTTTTGAAGTGTATACGAGGTCCACATAGCTCTTCGCAAAGAATATTGCATCTTATCATGATACGTAGAAATGAGATGCGATATCGCACTTTAAGCAGTATTAGAACTCTATTGCTTGGATCCGCAGACATCTGGAAACGCTATTTCCTAGCAAGGCAGTGTGGTATTTGCAATCTTTGGAAGTGTAGTCGAGGTATACATAATACTTCGCAATGAATATTATAACTTATCTTGAAACCCAGAAATGAAATGCGATATCGCGTTTTAAGAACCATTTGAACTCTACTTCTTCGATTCGTAGACATATGGAAACGCTATATCTTAGAAAGGAAGTGTGTCATTTACATTCCTTTGAAGTGCAGACGAGGTATACATAACATTTCGCAATGGATATTGTAGCTTATCGTGAAACATAGAAATGAGATGCGATATCGCGTTATAAGAAGCATTAGAACTCCATTGCTACGATACGTAGATATCTGGAGACGCTATTTCCTAGCTAGGAAGTGTCGCTTTTACATTCTTTAGATGTGAATACGAGGTATATATGACACTTCGCAATGAATATTGTATCTTATCATGAAACATTGAAATGGGACGCGATATCGCGCTTTAAGAAGCATTAGTACACTATTACTTCGATACGTAGACATCAGCAAACGCTATTTCCTAGGAAGGAAGTGTCGCATTTACATTCATTTGAAGTGAATACGAGGAATGAGTGACACTTCGCAATGGATATTATATCTTATCATGAAATATAGGAGTCAGATGCGATATCGAGTTTTAGGAAGCATTGGAACTCTATTGCAACGATTCGTAGATATCTGGAGACGCTATTTTCTAGCACGGAAGGGTCGCATTTACATTCTTTTAATGTGAATACGTGGTATACACGACAATTCGCAATGCATATTATATCTTTTCATGAAACATAGAAATGAGATGCGATATCGCATTATAAGAAGCATTAGAACTCTATTGCTACGATACGTAGATATCTGGAGACGCTACTTCCTTGAAAGGAAGTGTTGCATTTACATTCATTGGAAGTGTAGACGAGGAATACATAACACCTCGCAATGAATATTATATCTTATCATGAGACATAGAGATGAGGTGCGATATCGCGTTTTAAGGAGAATTAGAACTCTATAGCTTCGATGCAGAGATATCTGGTAAGGTAATTTCCAAGAAAGGAAGTGTCGCATTTTGTGACGTCAGGCGTACCGCCTGCCACCCATCAACCTCCTCGCACCCCCCAGCATCAACACCTGGACGCATGCTTGCAGCCAATCTCGCCTGCAGATCCAGCAACTGGAAGTGTTCGCGCGCGCATACCTGCACGCGCTCACTCACACCGAGTTCCGCTGCCTCACTCGCACTGCCGAGTATACCTGTCTCGCTCGTGCCGGGCACCAGTGTCTCACTCGCACCACCGAGTATACCTGCCTCGCCCGCACCAAAGACGGGCAGCCCTATCTCCCTCGCACCGAGGATTCCGTCCTGCAGGAAGACGTAGCCGCAGCCCATCACCTGAATGGGGTCTTTTCCAATTCCGGGTACAGGATCTGCTAGAACCTATATATTACTTCTAAGCTAGGACATACATACCCAATCATGAAGCATATATAAGAATTCCTAGATCTAAGTTACACTAAGTAAGATGCGTCCGGCCAGCGGCATGCGCCGCGCGAGTCCCCACTCGTTGGACCGCGCGCTCTCCGCCTCGAGACGCGAGTCCCACACTCGCGGGACCGCGATCTCCCTACCACGAGCGTCCGCGACCGTAGCGCCCCGCGAACCGAGGAGGTCAGAGATGCGTCTCCAGAGCACACACTCTGACTCGAGATCTCCTACCGAGGAGTCGAAACCTCTAGTTCTAGATCGTTAGCCACCTCAATGTGGGGTTCAGGCATCGTATTTCTATTTCCATTTTAGCTTAGTCTTAGTCTTAGAATAATTCCAGTTCTTGTATACTTTAAACATAGAATATATTTTATTTTTACTTTTACTATATCCAAGTACAAGTTCTTTTACCAAGTCTACTATTTCCACATCCATTAATTTTATCAAGTGTTTATAATACTAGTTCTACTTTTAACATTACATTTAACTACGAATTCTTCCACGGGTTCTTCCATACAACTGGGGTTGATCTTCATCAAATTGAAGAAGTATAGAAATCGGCTTTGTGACGTTGAGACCGCCGCTTATCCCTCAGATCTTAGTCGAAAGTACAGAAAAACCTGGTGAATGAATCGTGCTTCCGGTTTGCGAAGAATGCGACGTGCGACTAGGAAGAATTTCATACGATCACTTGTGCGTGAATATTTGGAGGGCGTTCCGAGAGTCCTCGTATACCAGCGACCTGCCTTCGCACCAGCCCAGACGCCGCTTTCCGAAGCGACCGTCGACGCTTCCGATTCAGACACCACGACGCATCACGGCGATTCTGTCACATTCAGCATCATCGCTGAATTACGACCGCCGTCCTCCTCTTCGCTGGCGACTGATCGAGATTTCCGTAGCAGCCAACAGAACGAAATCCGCTACGATCCCAGCGAACGATCCTCCACGCCGTTTCTACGTACAAATCGAGAGAGACGTCATCGAAAGGTAGGGTCATTCCCTTATTATCGCGAGTGTTTTCGCTAGCGTCGCGTCAGCCGAAATTGTCGGCCCCGGTCTTAACGCGTTCCCGCGGACCGAATTACCGAAAAATAGGCTCGTGTCGTAAAGCCTCCGGAGCAACGGAAAATTGTTTCACCGGACGTGACACCTCGTATTCACTTCAAAAGAACGTAAATGCGACACTTCCTTGCTAGGAAATAAGGTTTGCAGATATCTACGTATCGAAGAAATAGAGTTCTAATGCTTGTTGAATCGCCATATCGCATCTCATTTCTATGTTTCATGATAAGATATAATATTCATTGTGCAGTGTTATGTATATCTCGTCTACACTTCAAATGAATGTAAATGCGGCTCTACCTTGCTAGGAAATAGCGTTTGCAGATGTCTACGTATCGAAGCAATAGAGTTCTAATGCTTCTTATATCGAGATATCGCATCTCATTTCTATGTTTCATGATAAGATATAATATCCATTGCGAAGTATTATGTGTACCTCGTATTCACTACAAAAGACTGTAAATGCGGCTCTACCTTGCTAGGAAATAGCGTTTCCAGATGTCTACGTATCGAAGCAATAGAGTTCTAATGATTCCTAAAGCGAGATGTCGCACCACATTTCTCTGTTTCATGATGAGATAAAATATTCATTGCGAAGTGTCATGTATACCTCGTATTCGCTTCAAGAGAATGTAAATGCGAAACTTCCTTGCGATTAAATAGCGCTTGCAGATGTCTACGTATAGTAGCAATGGAGTTCTAATGCCTCTTAAAACGCGATATCGCATATCACTTCTACGTTTCATGATAAGATATAATATTCATTGCGAAGTGTCATGTATACCTCGTATTCACACCAAAAGAATGCAAATGCGACACTTCCTTGCTAGGAACTAGCGTTTGCAGATGACTACGTATCGAAACAATAGAGTTCTAATGCTTCTTAAAACGAGATGTCGCATCACATTTCTATGTTTCATGATGAGATAAAATATTCATTCCGATGTGTCATGTATACCTCGTATTCGCTTCAAGAGAATGTAAATGCGTAACTTCCTTGCGATTAAATTGCGCTTGCAGATGTCTACGTATCGTAGCAGTGGAGTTCTAATGCTTTTTAAATAGCGATATCGCATCACATTTCTATGTTTTATGATAAGATATAATATTCATTGTGGAGTGATATGTACACCCCGTATTCACCGCAAAGATCGTAAATGCGACGCTTCCTTGCTATTTAATAGCGTTTGCAAATGTCTACGTATCGTAGCAATAGATTTCTAACGCTTCTTAAAACGCGATATCGCATCACATTTCTATTTGTCATGATAAGAAATAATATTCATTGCGAAGTGTCATGTATACCTCGTATTTACTTCAAAAGAATGTAAATGCGGCACGACCTTGCTAGGAAATAGCGTTTGCAGATGTCTACGTATCGTAGCAATAGAGTTCTGTCGCTTCTTAAAACGCGATATCGCATCTCATTTCTCTGTTTCATGATAAGATATAATATTTATTGCGAAGTGTCACGTATACCTCGTATTCACTTCAAAAGAATGTAAATGCGGCTCTACCTTGCTAGGAGATAGCGTTTGCAGATGTCTACGTATCGAAGCAATAGTGTTCTAATGCTACTTAAATCGCGATATCACATCACATTTCTATGTTTCATGAGAAGATATAATATTCATTGCTAAGTGTCATGTATACCTCGTATTCACTTCAAAAATATGTAAATGCGACACTTCCATGCGAGGAAATAGCGTTTGCAGATGACTACGTATCGAAACAATAGAGTTCTAATGCTTCTTAAAACGAGATGTCGCATCACATTTCTATGTTTCATGATGAGATATAAGATTCGATGCGAAGTGTTGAGTACTCCTCGTCTACACTTCAAATGAATGTAAATGCGACACTTCCTTGCTAGGAAATATTGTTTGCAGATGTCTACGTATCGTAGCAATAGGATTCTGATGCTTCTTAAAACGCGATATTGCATCTCGCTTCTATGTTACATGATAAGATATAATATTCATTGCGAAGTGTCATGTATACCTCGTACTCACTTCAAAAGAATGTAAATGCGACACTTACATGCTAGGAAATAGCGTTTCCAGATGTCTACGTATCGTAGCATTAGAGTTTTAACGCTTCTTAAAACGAGATGTCGCATTTCATTCCTATGTTTCGTGATAAGATATAATATTCATTGTAGAGTGTTATGTATACCTCGTATTCACTTCAAAAGAATGTAAATGCGACACTTCCATGCTAGGAAATAGCGTATGCAGGTGTCTACGTATAGTAGCAATACAGTTCTAATGCTTCTTAAAACGCGATATCGCATCTCACTTCTATGTTTCATGATAAGATATAATATTCATTGTGAAGTGCCATGTATACCCCGTAATCACTTCAGAAGAATGTAAATGCGACACTTCCTTGCTAGGAAATATTGTTTGCAGATGTCTGCGTATCGTAGCAATAGATTTCTAATGCTTCTTAAAACGCGATATCGCATCTCACTTCTATGTTTCATGAGAAGATATAATATTCATTGTCGAGTGTTATGTATAGCTCGTATTCACTTCAAAAGAATGTAAATGCGACACTTACATGCTAGGAAATATTGTTTGCAGATGTCAACGTATCGTAGCAATAGAGTTCTAGTGCTTCTTAAAACGCGATAACGCATCTCACTTCTATGTTTCATGATAAGATATAATATTCATTGCGAAGTGTCATGTATATCTCGTATTCACTTCAAAAGAATGTAAATGCGACACTTCCATGCTAGGAAATAGCGTTTGCAGATGTCTACGTATCGTAGCAATTGTGTTCTAATGCTTCTCAAAACGCGATATCGCATCTCATTTCTATGCTTCATGATAAGATATAATATTCATTGCGAAGTGTCATGTATACCTAGTATTCTCTCCAAACGAATGTAAATGCGACACTTCCTTGCTAGGAAATGGCGTCTTCAGATGTCTACGTATCGTAGCAATAGAGTTCTAATGCAACTTAAGTCGCGATATCGCTTCTCATTTCTATGTTTCGTGATAAGATATAATATTCATTGCGACGTGTCATGTATACCTCGCAAACACTCCAAACGATTGTAAATGCGACACTTCCTTGCTAGGAAATAGCGTATTCAGATGTCCACGTATCGTAGCAATAGAGTTCTAGTGCTACTTAAATCGCGATATTGCAACTCATTTCTACGTTTCGTGATAAGATATGATATTCATTGCGAAGTGTCATGTACACCTCGTATTCACTTCAAAAGAATGCAAATGCGACACTTCGATGCTAGGAAATAGCGTCTGCAAATGTCTCCGCATCGAGGCCATAGAGTTCTAATGCTTCTTAGAACGCGATATCGCATCTCTCTTCTATGTTTCATGAAAAGATATAAAATGCATTGCGAAGTGTAATGTATACCTCGTATTCTCTCCAAACGAATGTAAATGCGACACTTCCTTCCTAGGAAATGGCGTTTTCAGATGTCTACGTATCGTAGCAATAGAGTTCTAATGCTACTTAAAACTCGATATCGCATCTCTCTTCTATGTTTCGTGATAGGATATAATGTTCTTTGCCAAGTTTCATCTATACCTCGAACTCCCTTCAAAAGAATGTAAATGCGACACTTCCGTTGTAGGAAATAGCGTTTGCAGATATCTGCGCATCGAGGCAATAGGGATCTAATGCTTCTTAAAACGCGATATCACATCTCTCTACTATGTTACATGATAAGATATAATTTTCATTGCAAAGTGTCATGTATACCTCGTATTCACTTGAAGAGAATGTAAGTGCGACATTTCCATGCTAGGAAATAGCCTTTACAGATATCTCCGCATCGAGGCAGTAGGGTTCAAATGCTTCTTAAAACGCGATATCGCATCTCACTTTTATGTTACATGATAAGATATAATGTTCATTGCGAAGTGTCATGTATACCTCGTATTCTCTTCAAGAGAATGCAAATGCGACGTTTCCATCCTAGGAAATAGCGTTCGCAGATGTCTACGTATCGTAGCAATAGAGTCCTAATGATTCTTAAAACGAGATGTCGCATTTCATTTCTATGTTTCGTGATAAGATATAATATTCATTGCGAAGTGTCATGTATACCTCGCATTCACTACAAAAGAATGATAGTGCGACACTTCCATACTAGGAAATAGCGTATTCAGGTGTGTACGTATCGTAGCAATAGAGTTCTAATGCTACTTAAATCGCGATATCGCATCTCATTTGTATGTTTCATTATAAGATATAATATTCATTGCGAAGTGTCATGTATACCTCGTATTCACATCAAAAGAATGTAAATGAGACTATTCCTTGCTAGGGCATAGCGTTTGCAGATGCCTACGTATCGTAGCAATAGATTTCTGATACTACATAAATCGCGATTTCGCATCTCATTTCTATGTTTCGTGATAAGATATAATATTCATTGCGAAGTGTCAGGTATACCTCGTATTCACTTCAAAAGAATGTAAATCCGACTATTCCTCGCTAGGAAATAGCGTTTGCAGATGTCTACGTATCGTAGCAATAGCGTTCTAATGCTACTTAAATCGCGATATCGCATATCACTTTTATGTTACATGATAAGATATAATGTTCATTGCGAAGTGTCATGCATACCTCGTATTCTCTTCAAGAGAATGCAAATGCGACGTTTCCATCCTAGGAAATAGCGTTCGCAGATGTCTACGTATCGTAGCAATAGAGTTCTAATGCTACTTAAATCGCGACATCGCATCTCATTTCTATGTTTCGTGATAAGATATTATATTCATTGCGAAGTGTCATGCATACCTCGTATTCACTTCAAAAGACTGTAAATGCGACTATTGCTTGCTAGGAAATAGCGTTTGCAGATGCCAACGTATCGTAGCAATAGAGTACTAATGCTTCTTAGATCGCGATATCGCATCTCAAATCTATGATTCGTGATAAGTTATATTATTCATTCCGAAGTGTCATGTATACCTCGAATTCACTTCAAAAGAATATAAATGCGACACTTCCATGCTAGGTAATAGCGTTTGCAGTATCTGCGCATCGAGGCAATAGGGATCTAATGCTTCTTAAAACGCGATATCGCATCTGACTTCTATGTTACATGATAAGATATAATATTCATTGCGAAGTGTCATGTAAACCTCGTATTCACTTCAAAAGAATGTAAATGCGACTATTGCTTGCTAGGAAATAGCGTTTGCAGATGTCTGCGTATCGTAGCAATAGCGTTGAAATGCTACTTATATCGCGATATCACATCTCATTTCTATGTTTCGTGATAAGATATAATATTCATTGCGAACTGGCATGTACACCTCGTATTCACTTCAAACGAGTGTAAATGCGACTATTGCTAGCTAGGAAATAGCGTTTGCAGATTTCTACGTATCGCAGCAACAGAGTTCTAATGCTACTTAAATCGCGATATCTCAACACATTTCTATGTTTCGTGATAAGATATAATGTTCTTTGCGAAGTGCCATGTATACCTCGTATTCACTTCAAAAGAATGTAAATGCGAATCTTCCCTTCTAGGAAATAGCGTTTGCAGATGCCTACGTATCGTAGCAATAGAGTTCTAATGCTCCTTAGATCGCGATATCGCATCTCATTTCTATGTTTCGTGATAAGATATAATATTCATTGCGAAGTGTCATGCATACCTCGTATTCACTTCAGAAGACTGTAAATGCGACTATTGCTTGCTAGGAAATAGCGTTTGCAGATGCCAGCGTATCGTAGCAATAGAGTTCTAATGCTTCTTAGATCGCGATATCGCATCTCAAATCTATGATTCGTGATAAGTTATAAAATTCATTCCGAAGTGTCATGTATACCTCCAATTCACTTCAAAAGACTGTAAATGCACTATTGCTTGCTAGGAAATAGCGTTTGCAGATGCCAACGTATCGTAGCAATAGAGTTCTAATGCTTCTTAGATCGCGATATCGCATCTCAAATCTATGATTCGTGATAAGTTATAATATTCATTCCGAAGTGTCATGTATACCTCGAATTCACTTCAAAAGAATATAAATGCGACACTTCCATGCTAGGTAATAGCGTTTGCAGATATCTGCGCATCGAGGCAATAGGGATCTAATGCTTCTTAAAACGCAATATCGCATCTGACTTCTATGTTTCATGATAAGATATAATATTCATTGCGTAGTGTCATGTATACCTCGTATTCACTTCAAAAGAATGTAAATGCGACCACTCCTTGCTAGGAAATAGCGTTTGCAGATGCCTACGCATCGTAGCAATAGTGTTGTTGTGCTTCTCAAAACGCGATATCGCATCTCATTTCTATGCTTCATGATAAGATATAATATTCATAGCGAAGTGTCATGTATACCTCGTATTCGCTCCAAACGAATGTAAATGCGACATTTCGTTGCTAGGAAATAGCGTATTCAGATGTCTACGTATCGTAGCAATAGATTTCTAATGCTACTAAAATGGCGATATCGCATCTCTTTTCAATATTTCGTGATAAGATATAATATTCATTGCGAAGTGTCATGTATACCTCGTATTCACTTCAGAAGAATGTAAATGCGACTATTCCTTTCTAGGAAATAGCGTTTGCAGGTGCCTACATATCGTAGCAATAGAATTCTAATGCTACTTAAATCGCGATATCGCATCTCATTTATATGTTTCGTGATAAGATATAACACTCATTGCGAAGTGTCATGTATACCTCGTATTCCCTTCAAAAGAATGTAAATGCGTCGTTTCCATCCTAGGAAATAGCCTTTGCAGATGTCTACGTATCGCAGCAAGAGAGTCCTAATGCTTCTTAAACCGAGATGTCGCATTTCATTTCTATGTTTTGTGATAAGATATAATATTCATTGCGAAGTGTTATGTATACCTCGTATTCACTCCAAACAAATGTAAATGCGACACTTCCTTGCTAGGAAATAGCGTTTGCAGATGTCTCCGCATCGAGGCCATAGAGTTCTAATGCTTCTTAAAACGCGATACCGCACCTCACTTCTATGTTTCATGATAAGATATAATATTCATTGCGCAGTGTCATGTATGACTCGTATTCACTCCAAACGAATGTAAATGCGACTATTCCTTTCTAGGAAATAGCGTTTGCAGGTGCCTACATATCGTAGCAATAGAATTCTAATGCTACTTAAATCGCGATGTCGCATCTCATTTATATGTTTCGTGATAAGATATAACACTCATTGCGAAGTGTCATGTATACCTCGTATTCCCTTCAAAAGAATGTAAATGCGACGTTTCCATGCTAGGAAATAGCCTTTGCAGATGTCTACGTATCGTAGCAAAAGAGTCCTAATGGTTCTTAGAACGCGATATCGCACCTCACTTCTATGTTTCATGATAAGATATAATATTCATTGCGAAGTGTCATGTACACCTCGTATTCAATTCAAAAGAATGTAAATGCGACTATTTCTTGCTAGGAAATAGCGTCTGCAGATGTCTACGTATCGTAGCAATAGCGTTGTAATGCTACTTATATCGCGATATCACATCTCATTTCTATGTTTCGTGATAAGATATAATATTCATTGCGAACTGTCATGTACACCTCGTATTCACTTCAAACGAGTGTAAATGCGACTATTGCTTGCTAGGAAATAGCCTTTGCAGATGTCTACGTATCGTAGCAAGAGAGTCCTAATGCTTCTTAAACCGAGATGTCGCATTTCATTTCTATGTTTTGTGATAAGATATAATATTCATTGCGAAGTGTTATGTATACCTCGTATTCACTCCAAACAAATGTAAATGCGACACTTCCTTGCTAGGAAATAGCGTTTGCAGATGTCTCCGCATCGAGGCCATAGAGTTCTAATGCTTCTTAAAACGCGATACCGCACCTCACTTCTATGTTTCATGATAAGATATAATATTCATTGCGCAGTGTCATGTATGACTCGTATTCACTCCAAACGAATGTAAATGCGACTATTCCTTTCTAGGAAATAGCGTTTGCAGGTGCCTACATATCGTAGCAATAGAATTCTAATGCTACTTAAATCGCGATATCGCATCTCATTTATATATTTCGTGATAAGATATAACACTCATTGCGAAGTGTCATGTATACCTCGTATTCCCTTCAAAAGAATGTAAATGCGACGTTTCCATCCTAGGAAGTAGCCTTTGCAGATGTCTACGTATCGTAGCAATAGCGTTGTAATGCTACTTATATCGCGATATCACATCTCATTTCTATGTTTCGTGATAAGATATAATATTCATTGCGAACTGTCATGTTCACCTCGTATTCACTTCAAACGAGTGTAAATGCGACTATTGCTTGCTAGGAAATAGCGTTTGCAGATTTCAACGTATCGCAGCAATAGAGTTCTAATGCTTCTTATAACGCGATATCGCACCTCACTTTTATGTTTCATGATATGATATAATATTCATTGCGAAGTGTCATGTACACCTCGTATTCACTTCAAAAGAATGTAAATGCGACTATTGCTTGCTAGGAAATAGCGTTTGCAGATGTCTACGTATCGTAGCAATAGTGTTGTTGTGCTTCTCAAAACGCGATATCGCATCTCATTTCTATGCTTCATGATAAGATATAATATTCATTGCGAAGTGTCATGTATACCTCGTATTCACTCCAAACGAATGTAAATGCGACATTTCGTTGCTAGGAAATAGCGTATTCAGATGTCTACGTATCGTAGCAATAGATTTCTAATGCTACAAAAATGGCGATATCGAATCTCTTTTCTATATTTCGTGATAAGATATAATATTCATTGCGAAGTGTCATGTATACATCGTATTCACTTCAGAAGAATGTAAATGCGACTATTCCTTTCTAGGAAATGGCGTTTGCAGGTGCCTACATATCGTAGCAATAGAATTCTAATGCTACTTAAATCGCGATATCGCTTCTCATTTATATGTTTCGTGATAAGATATAACACTCATTGCGAAGTGTCATGTATACCTCGTATTCCCTTCAAAAGAATGTAAATGCGTCGTTTCCATCCTAGGAAATAGCCTTTGCAGATGTCTACGTATCGTAGCAAGAGAGTCCTAATGCTTCTTAAACCGAGATGTCGCATTTCATTTCTATGTTTTGTGATAAGATATAATATTCATTGCGAAGTGTTATGTATACCTCGTATTCACTACCAAACGAATGTAAATGCGACACTTCCTTCCTAGGAAATAGCGTATTAAGATGTCTACGTATCGTAGCAATAGAGTTCTAATGCTACTTAAATCGCGATATCGCATCTCAGTTCTATGTTGCTTGATAATATGTAATATTCATTGCGAAGTGTCATGTACACCTCGTCTTCACTTCAAACGAATGTAAATGCGACACTTCCATCCTAGGAAATAACGTCTGCAGATGTCTACGCGTCGAGGCAATAGAGATCTAATGCTTCTTAAAACGCGATATCGCATCTCACTCCTGTGTTTCATGATAGGATATAATATTCATTGCGAAATGTCATGTATACCTCGTATTCACTTCAAAAGAATGTAAATGCGACTCTTGCTTGCAAGGAAAGAGCGTTTGCAGATGTCTACGTATCGTAGCAATAGAGTTGTAGTGCTTCTCAAAACGCGATATCGCATCTCATTTCTATGCATCATGTAAAGATATAATATTGATTGCTAAGCGTCATGTATACCTCGTATTCACACCAAACGAATGTAAATGCGACATTTCGTTGCTAGGAAATAGCGTATTCAGATGTCTACCTATCGTAGCAATAGAGTTCTAATGCTACCTAAATCGCAATATCTCATCTCATTTGTATGTTTCGCGATAAGATATAATATTCATTGCGAAGTGTCATGCATACCTCGCATTCACTTCAAAAGAATGTAAATGCGACTATTGCTTGCTAGGAAATAGCGTTTGCAGATGTCTACGTATCGTAGCAATAGATTTCTAATGCTTCTTAAAACGCGATATCGCACCTCACTTATGTGTTTCATGATAAGATATAATATTCATTGTGAAGTGCCGTGTATACCTCGTATTCACTTCAAAAGAATGTAAATGCGACTACTCCTGGCTAGGAAATAGCGTTTGCAGATGCCTACGTATCGTAGCAATAGAGTTATAGTGCTTCTCAAAACGCGATATCGCAACTCATTTCTATGCTTCATGATAAGATATAATATTCATTGCGAAGTGTCATGTATTCCTCGTATTCACTCCAAACGAATGTATATGCGACACTTCCTTGCTAGGAAATAGAGTATTCAGATGTCAACGAATCGTAACAATAGATTTCTAATGCTACTTAAATCGCGATATCGCATCTCATTTCTATATTTCGTGACAAGATATAATATACATTGCGAAGTGTCATGTATACCTCGTATCCACTTCAACAGAATGTAAATGCGACTATTTCTTGCTAGGAAATAGCGTTTGCAGATGCCTACGTATCGTAGCAATAGAGTTCTAATGTTTCTCAAAACGCGATATCGCATCCCATTTCTATGCTTCATGATAAGATATAATATTGTTTGCGAAGCGTCATGTATACCTCGTATTTACTCCAAACGTATTTAAATGCGACATTTCCTTGATAGGAAATAGCGTATTCAGATGTCTACGTATCGTAGCAATAGAGTTCTAATGCTACTTAAATCGCGATATCGCATCACATTTCTACGTTTCGTGATAAGATATAATGTTCATTCCAAAGTGTCATGTATACCTCGAATTCACTTCAAAAGAATCTAAGTGCGACATTTCCATGCTAGGAAATAGCCCTTACAGATATCTCCGCATTGAGGCAATAGATTCCTAATGCTTCTTAAAACGAGATGTCGCATTTCATTTCTATGTTTCGTGATAAGATATAATATTCATTGCAAAGTGTCATGCATACCTTCTATTCACTCCAAACGAATGTAAATGCGACACTTCCTTGCTAGGAAATAGCGTATTCAGATGTCTCCGCATCGAGGCCATAGGGTTCTAATGCTTCTTAAAACGCGATATCGCATCTCACTTCTATGTTACATGATAAGATATAATGTTCATTGCGGAGTGTCATGTATACCTCGTATTCACTTCAAAAGAATGTAAATGCGAATCTTCCTTGCTAGGAAAGAGCGTATGCAGATGTTTGCGTATCGTAGCAATAGAGTTCTAATGCTACTTAAATCGCGATATCGCATCTCATTTATATGTGTTGTAATAAGATATAATGTTCATTGCGAAGTGTCATGTATACCTCGTATTCACTCCAGAAGAATGTAAGTGCGACCATTGCTTGCTAGGAAATAGCGTTTGCAGATGTCTACGTATCGTAGGAATAGTGTTCTAATGCTACTTAAATCGCGATATCGCATCCCATTTATATGTTTCGTGATAAGATATAATATTCATTGCGAAGTGTCATGTATACCTCGCATTCACTTCAAAAGAATGTAAATGCGACGTTTCCATCCTTGGGAATATCGTTTGCAGATGTCTACGTATCGTAGCAAAAGAGTCCTAATGCTTCTTAAAACGAGATGTCGCATTTCATTCCTATGTTTCGTGATAAGATATAATATTCATTGCGAAATGTCACGTATACCTCGTATTCACTACCAAACGAATGTAAATGCGACACTTCCTTCCTAGGAAATAGCGTATTAAGATGTCTACGTATCGTAGCAATAGAGTTCTAATGCTACTTAAATCGCGATATCGCATCTCAGTTCTATGTTGCTTGATAATATGTAATATTCATTGCGAAGTGTCATGTACACCTCGTCTTCACTACAAACGAATGTAAATGCGACACTTCCATCCTAGGAAATAACGTCTGCAGATGTCTACGCGTCGAGGCAATAGAGATCTAATGCTTCTTAAAACGCGATATCGCATCTCACTCCTGTGTTTCATGATAGGATATAATATTCATTGCGAAATGTCATGTATACCCTCGTATTCACTTCAAAAGATGTAAATGCGACTCTTGCTTGCAAGGAAAGAGCGTTTGCAGATGTCTACGTATCGTAGCAATAGAGTTGTAGTGCTTCTCAAAACGCGATATCGCATCTCATTTCTATGCATCATGTAAAGATATAATATTGATTGCTAAGCGTCATGTATACCTCGTATTCACACCAAACGAATGTAAATGCGACATTTCGTTGCTAGGAAATAGCGTATTCAGATGTCTACGTATCGTAGCAATAGAGTTCTAATGCTACCTAAATCGCAATATCTCATCTCATTTGTATGTTTCGCGATAAGTAATATAATATTCATTGCGAAGTGTCATGCATACCTCGCATTCACTTCAAAAGAATGTAAAATGCGACTATTGCTTGCTAGGAAATAGCGTTTGCAGATGTCTACGTATCGTAGCAATAGATTTCTAATGCTTCTTAAAACGCGATATCGCACCTCACTTATGTGTTTCATGATAAGATATAATATTCATTGTGAAGTGCCGTGTATACCTCGTATTCACTTCAAAAGAATGTAATGCGACTACTCCTGGCTAGGAAAATAGCGTTTGCAGATGCCTACGTATCGTAGCAATAGAGTTATAGTGCTTCTCAAAACGCGATATCGCAACTCATTTCTATGCTTCATGATAAGATATAATATTCATTGCGAAGTGTCATGTATTCCTCGTATTCACTCCAAACGAATGTATATGCGACACTTCCTTGCTAGGAAATTGAGTATTCAGATGTCAACGAATCGTAAACAATAGATTTCTAATGCTACTTAAATCGCGATATCGCATCTCATTTCTATATTTCGTGACAAGATATAATATACATTGCGAAGTGTCATGTATACCTCGTATCCACTTCAACAGAATGTAAATGCGACTATTGCTTGCTAGGTAATAGCGTTTGCAGATGTCTACGTATCGTAGCAATAGAGTTCTAATGTTACTTAAATCGCGATATCGCATCTCATTTATATGTTTCGTGATATGATATAATATTCATTGCCAAGGTGTCATGTATACCTCGTATTCACTTCAAAAGAATTTAAGTGCGACACCTCCATGCTAGGAAATAGCGTTTGCAGATATCTCCGCATCGAGGCCATAGAGTTCTAAGGCTTCTTAAAACGCGATATCGCATCTCTCTTCTATGTTTCATGATAAGATATAATATTCATTGCGAAGTGACATGTATACCTCGTATTCACTTCGAAAGAATGTAAATGCGACTATTGCTTGCTAGGAAATAGCATTTGCAGATGTCTACGTATCGTAGCAATAGAGTTCTAATGCTTCTTAAAACGAGATGTCGCATTTCATTTCTATGTTTCGTGATAACATATAATATTCATTGCGCAGTGTCATGTATACCTCCTATTCACTCCAAACGAATGTAAATGCGACACTTCCTTGCTGGGAAATAGCGTCTGCAGATGTCCACGCATCGAGGCAACAGAGTTCTAATGCTTCTTAAATGCGATATCGCTTCTCACTTCTATGTTTCATGATAAGATATAATATTCATTGCGAAGAGTCACGTATACCTCGTATTCACTTCAAAAGAATGTAAATGCGACTACTCCTTGCTGGGTAATAGCGTCTGCAGATGCCTACGTTTCGTAGCAATATAATTCTAATGCTTTTTAGATCGCGATATCGCATCTCATTTCTATGTTTCGTGATAAGATATAATATTCATTGAGAAGTGTCATGTATACCACGTATTCACTTCAAAAGAATGTAAATGCGACGTTTCCATCCTAGGAAATAGCCTTTGCAGATGTCTACGTATCGTAGCAAAAGAGTTCTAATGCTTCTTAAAACGCGATATCGTATCTCACTTCTATGTTTCATGATAAGATATAATATTTATTGCGAAGTGTCATGTATACCTCGTATTCACATCAAAAGAATGTAAATGCGACTATTTCTTGCTAGGAAATAGCGTCTGCAGATGTCTACGTATCGTAGCAATAGCGTTGTAATGCTACTTATATCGCGATATCACATCTCATTTCTATGTTTCGTGATAAGATATAATATTCATTGCGAACTGTCATGTACACCTCGTATTCACTTCAAACGAGTGTAAATGCGACTATTGCTTGCTAGGAAATAGCGTTTGCAGATTTCAACGTATCGCAGCAATAGAGTTCTAATGCTACTTAAATCGCGATATCGCATCTCATTTCTGTGTTTCGTGATAAGATGTAATATTCATTGCGAAGTGTCATGTACACCTTGTATTCAGTTCAAAAGAATGTAAATGCGACACTTCCATGCTAGAAATAGCGTTTGCAGATGTCTCCGCATCGAGGCATAGAGTTCTAATGCTTCTTATAACGCGATATCGCACCTCACTTTTATGTTTCGTGATAAGATATAATATTCATTGCGAACTGTCATGTACACCTCGTATTCACTTCAAACGAGTGTAAATGCGACTATTGCTTTCTAGGAAATAGCGTTTGCAGATTTCAACGTATCGCAGCAATAGAGTTCTAATGCTACTTAAATCGCGATATCGCATCTCATTTCTGTGTTTCGTGATAAGATGTAATATTCATTGCGAAGTGTCATGTACACCTTGTATTCAGTTCAAAAGAATGTAAATGCGACACTTCCATGCTAGGAAATAGCGTTTGCAGATATCTCCGCATCGAGGCAATAGGGTTCTAATGCTTCTTAAGACGCGATATCGCATCTCATTTCTATGTTTCATGATAAGATATAATATTCATTGCGATGTGTCATGTATGCCTCGTATTCATTTCAAAAGAATGTAAATGCGACTATTGCTTGCTAGGAAAGAGCCGTTGCAGATGTCTACGTATCGTTGCAATAGAGTTCAAATGCTACTCAAATCGCGATATCGCATCTCATTTCTATGTTTCGTGATAAGATATAATAATCATTGCGAAGTGTCATGTACACCTCGTATTCAATACAAAAGAATGTAAATGCGACACTTCCATGCTAGGAAATAGCGTTTGCAGATGTGTACGCATCGAGGCAATAGAGTTCTAATGCTTCTTAAAACGCGATATCGTATCTCACTTCTATGTTTCATGATAAGATATAATATTTATTGCGAAGTGTCATGTATACCTCGTATTCACATCAAAAGAATGTAAATGCGACTATTCCTTCCCAGGAAATAGCGTTTGCAGATATCTACGTATCGTACCAATAGAGTTCTTATGCTTCTCAGAACACGATATCGCATCTCATTTCTATGCTTCATAAGATGTAATATTCATTGCGAAGTGTCATGCATACCTCGCATTCACTCCAAACGAATGTAAGTGCGACACTTCCTTGCTAGGAAATAGCGTATTCAGATGTCTACGTATCGTAGCAATAGAGTTCTAATGCTACTCAAATCGCGATATCGCATCTCATCTATATGTTTCGTGATAAGATATAATATTCATTGCGAAGTGTCATGTATACCTCTTATTCACTTCAAAAGAATGTAAGTGCGACACTTCCATGCTAGGAAATATCGTTTGCAGATGTCTCCGTATCGTAGCAATAGTGTTCTAATGCTACTTAAATGGTGATATCGCATCTCACTTCTGTGTTTCGTGATCAGATACAATATATATTGCGAAGTGTCATGTATGCCTCGTATTCACTCCAAAAGAATCTAAATGCGACTATTGCTTGCTAGGTAATAGTGTTTGCAGGTGTCTACATATGGTAGCAATAGCGTTCTAATGCTACTTAAATCGCGATATCACATCTCATTTATATGTTTCGTGATAAGATATAGTATTCATTGTGAAGTGTTATGTATACCTCGTATTCACTTCAAAAGAATGTAAGTACGACACTTCCATGCTAGGAAATAGCGTCCGCAGATCTCCACGCGTCGAGGCAATAGAGTTCTAATGCTTCTTTAAACGCGATATCGCATCTCACTTCTATGTTTCACGATAAGATATAATGTACTTTGCGAAGAGTCATGTATACCTCGTATTCACTTCAAAAGAATGTAAATGCGAATCTTCCTCGCTAGGAAATAGCGTCTGCAGATCTCTACGCGTCGAGGCAATAGAGTTCTAATGCTTCTTAAAACGCGATATCGCATCTCACTTCTATGTTTCATTATAAGATATAATATTAATTGCGAAGTGTCATGTATACCTCGTATTCACTTCCAAAGAATGTAAATGCGACTATTCCTTGCTAGGGCATAGCGTTTGCAGATGCCTACGTATCGTAGCAATGGAGTTCTAATGCTTCCTAAAACGCGATATCGCATCTCAATTCTATGCTTCATGATATGATATAATATTCATTGTAGAGTGTTATGAATACTTCGTATTCACTTCAAAAGAATGTAAATGCGACATTTCCTTGCTTTTAAATAGCGTTTGCGGATGTCTACGTATCGTAGCAATAGAGATCTAATACTTCATAAATCGCGATATCGCATCACGTTTCTATGTTTCGTGATAAGATATAATGTTCATTGTGGAGTGTTATGTATACCTCGTATTCACCCCAAAAGAATGTAAATGCGACACGTCGTTGCTAGGACATAGCGCTTGCAGATGTCTACGTATCGCAGCAATAGATTTCTAATGCTTCACAAAACGCGTTATCGCATATCATTTCTACGTTTCATGATAAGATATAATATTCATTGTGCAGTGTTATGTATACCTCGTATTCACTTCAATTGAATGGAAATGCGACACTTCCTTGCTAGGAAATAGCGTTTGCAGATGTCTACGTATCGCAGCAGTAGATATCTAATGCTTCTCAAATGCGATATCGCATATCATTTCTATGTTTAATGATAAGATATAATATACTTCGGGAAGTGGCATGTATACCTCGCATACACATCAAATGAATGTAAATGCTCACTTCCCTGCTAGGAAGTAGCGTTTGCAGATGTCTATGTTTCGAAGCCATAGAGTTCTAATACTTCTTAAAACGCGATATCGCATCTCATTTCTGTGTTTCATGATAAGATATAATATTCATTGTGCAGTGTTATGTATACCTCGTATTCACTTCAATTGAATGTAAATGCGACACTTCCTTGCTAGGAAATTGTGTTTGCAGATGTCTACGTATCGCAGCAACAGATTTCTAATGCTTCTCAAAACGCGATATCGCATATCATTTCTATGTTTCATGATAAGATATAATATGCTTTGGGAAGTGGCATGTGTACCTCGCATACACTACAAATGAATGTGAATGCAACACTTCCTTGCTAGGAAATAGCGTTTGCATATGTCTACGTGTCGTAGCAATAGTATTCTTATGCTTCTCAAAGCGCGATATCGCATCTCATTTCTATGTTTCATGTAGTTGAGAGGAGGAGCATTTCGAAGTTTCAAGGGTTGTTCCGCCCCAGGGTTCCCGGGATCGTGTAGTCTATCCCTTTGCTACTTTCTGAGCAGCTGTCGCCCAAGAAAAGTTGTACGTGAGCGGGTACCTTGGAACGATAGTCCGCTTTAGATTAAAGTACGTTTTACACATTACAGCATTTAGATAATTAACCCCTTCGAGCTTCCCTGACTTACTATATATAGGTTTCCGTCACAACTAATAGGAACCATCACTTTACATAGATATATAGAACACACATAGTTTTAAACGTAGAACTGAGAATTTGAGAACTTACTTTGAAACGTTAGTAATGAGGAATTCCATCGGATTTCATAGAAATTCAGAACTTACTTGCTATGAAACATAGGCAGATAAGGGCCATCGCGTTGCTTAGAACTTTAGAACTTGCTTACTTCAACAAAGATTTCTATTGGCTTCGTCCGTTCTTTTAGAAGAGTTTTTGATAAACCACATACTTTTCACGCTTCTGATATCTTTGAAAGTTCGCGAGATGTAATCGTTTAAGTTTTAAAATGATTACTTAGTGTAGATTATTATTTAGTAACTCGCTCATAAATGAGTATGCATAGGATTTAAACCATAAGTTTTTAAGCCTGGAATTTATGCAGTTATTTGTTATTCACTTATTGCTCAAACGACAAAGATTCTGATCACTTCAAAATGGTTGACTTTCATCAATTTTCTTAAAAATTGAAATACTGCCCAACTGCTTGCATTAAAAGACTGTAATTAAAGCTTTCAAAACATTTTACCTCTTATAGATGAATTCTGGAATTGAAATTGAATGTTTGACTTTTCTAACTCCTGTTTAGACATTTTTCTATTGGAATGTTCAAGTATTTTTCATATTCGTAATTATTAAAAATGTTTTACTTGATTCTTTTATTTAATATTTAGAATTTTCTGAGAAATATTTTTTATCGTAATGAACTATATAATTGCAATTATAATTCTTTATGAAATAATAATAACAGAAAGGTATGTATCCATTCTTGTAGTTTTGTAAAGAGTATTTAATCTTACTATCTAAAATGAAACTTTGAGACCTGTTTACAATCTAATGGAATTTAATTACCTTTTGATTCAAATTCACAATGATAATCTTCCATAGTTCAACAATTTTGTGAGCTGTCCTCAGGAATCCGCAGCTCAGTACTTATAAAATGAACGATACAAAGAACAGCCTAACCAAACGTATTCGAACCGATTTTTCAATACTAATCTTATCATGTTTAACTTATGCTGCAAACTATTGAAATGCCCTTCGAAAAGTGTTTATTCACAGTGAAGTAAACGGTAAGTATTACGCCTTCCACCACTGTTTACAATACGTATGTTTCATTTACTATCAAAACCATGAGTATTATCGCCTTTCTTTACTTTTTGTAACCTTCAATGCCTTCATGTTACAGATCGTTAAACTTGCTTTAAAATGCTCTATCGTATTACGGAAGAATGGACATACCAATTCATTTTAAAAAATGAAGGTAACCTTCATATGTCCAACATAACTCCACTTACAAGAAAACTATTTTCATCAACGGATGGCCCCTTTGTACTGTGCAATTTTATATTAGCAAAAACTTCTATGAAACTTATAGTTTCGTAGATATCTGTGGTGCTAATTATTACTGCCCCACCCTGTATATTGTTATGGATGTGTCCAACAAGGCAACGATGAACAGAGTTAAATTTAATATTATGATGTTTATTATTTTACTTATAGTATATTTGTTTTTCTGGAATTTTGCCAAAAAACAATGTTCACGATGTCGACAGATGAATATATTTGCCTTAGAATTACAAGAGCCAACAATTTCGAAAGTAGAATATTACTTTACTTCGCTAACCGAATCATTGCAAACGTTAAGTAAAGTGCGTGCCTTTCAAAACAGTCAGATGCAAATTACGATACAACGTTTCCAAGAAATGGTGCGTGCCACTGTTTTTTAATTTCCGTTTATTTAATCAAAGGAAATTTAATTGAAATATCCGCAAAATTTGAGGACAAAAGGTTATTGTAATTTTACGCAACATATATGATGGTGATAAAGGATAAGTATACGGAACTGAAAATGGAAAGTAGCGAGCAGAAAAAGAAACTGATGGAGCTACAAAGTAGATTGATACATCCGTGAAATGATGATTCTAGGTTAATAAAATCTGTTAATTAAAGAACTATTGCAAAAATCAAGTATAATCAATATTACTTCTGCTCAAAGGCTATAATAGAATTGGACCGAAATGGGTACAAAACAGGCAATTATATCTATACGTTCTATTCTATGCAAAGGCAAATATTTCAAAGAGAAAAGATGTGTTACTTACAAATTACTTATGTTCCTAGATATCTCACTAATTCAGGCTTCTTGTCTTGCAGAACTTATCATTCATGTAACATGTAAAGGGGTCGAAGAATAGTAAAAGATTTTTATATTTCATAGCCTCACTTGATGCGTCGATTCAATCACGTAAAATAGCGGACATTAATTGCATCTACATCTTCAGACCTTAAATATATAATTGCAACAACATATTTAATAGCGTTTTAATAACATTTTTCTAATTGTTTATATCTATGTCTAATAAATATATATTAATCGAATAAGTTGCTTTACCAAAGAATAAAAGTATCTGAGGCTTACAAATCGGAGCATTACATAACAAACGTGCATCACATATATAATATTACATGTAACAAAAGATGAAGACCAAAAAGATCGTACATAAGTTGAATCCACAATGCGGTCATAGAGATTCAGAAACGGCAAAAATTCCAAACAATAATTTAAAAAATTCAAAAAGGGGGGAGTGAAAATCCATCTCCTTGACGATGATAAGGAACAAGTCTGCCTCATGCACTACAATATCCCAAACAGCCAGCAATTGGCACGCCAATGACAACGGATGGAACGAATTCCGTGACAGAACTGTGCTAACAAAGTGCTCCTACTCAGCTTTCGAAATGGCATACTGTTAGTACTGGGGCGGCATTCGTATCACGGCACTATTAAAGCACCGAGATATAGCACACGGGCTACACGGCAGTGACAATGACACTATCAGCTCACCATAGCTACACGCGTGGTTGTGGCGTAGGCTGACATTTACTAATGGGGAAGCTGTTTCCATAAAAATTATAAGCAAATATGAAAAATGACTAAACTGTGCAATTTATTTATTTTGATTCCAATATAGATACACCAGCACAAAACAAAGATATAAGAATTCGATTTTATTATTTTCTATAAACTAGCTCGATAGGGCGATTTTTTCCATAAAGTCGATAATTACTTTGTCATAAAAATATATACACTTATTTTATATATATTCTCTTCAATTTATTGCTAGAAATTCATGCAATTGAGGGTTACATTAAATACGATGACAGCATGTTATTTCCAAAATTACACAAGGCGAAGTTAGGGACGCAACAGCATGAATTTTTATTTTATAAGTAATATTTTTTTATAAATAATATTTTTAGTCTATGATGGATTGAAAGAAATATATACGACTCGCTCAATAACTATAAATATAGGAAAACGACCATCAAAATGTCTATCAATACTCATATGCTGAACATCTACTGACATCTAACGGTTCTAATTTGTATGAAAGCACAGGAGATTCCCCATTGCCAAATGTGATCCTGCGTCATTGCTGAGGAGATTCATGAATGGAGCGATGATACGCGTGTCACCATGGTGCTGGTTCTGCGCGATTCGCTTGTCTAGAACGTGCTGGTAACACGTTCTGGCATTTTAGTCAACGAATCCGGTCACAGATGACTACGAATCAGTTGACACTCCTTGGAAGTGGCAATATAGTGCCGGCATGGTGTCGCTACCATCTTGCCGTTTGTTATCTGGGATGCTTTTAGTGCATTATTCGGAATTGAATTTGAACACATAGCTACGTAATCGCAAATTTGTATGTACTGTGACGTGGTGAAGTCACAAGGCTCGCTCACACCCCCCCCCCCCTGCTTCGGTTAGACTAGCTCGCAGATCACCACCCATGCGAGAAGCGCGACACGGACCATCGCGATAGCTGTATTCGCGAGGAGCGTGAAATACACGATTGTAGAACCTCATCCCCCCCCCCCATCCCGTTCGTTTCTCTCTCTCCGTTCTACGGATTAGACTGGCGAGCTGATGGAAGGAGCGACCCATAAGACGCCTCTTCGGCGGATAATAAGACCGCAGGTTCGCGGAAGGGCTGTGCGCCGAGGTAGCGTGACAGGCTCGACGGTGGAGGAGCCGGGAAGCGAGCAAGAAGAGACCTGAAGCCCGAAGGATAGGATCCAGAGCTCTGCAACGATAAGACCGCTGCCATAGTCCATGTAGACAAACAGGATGGTTCTCGGGTGTGAGAAGGACCTCTACCCCGACCCATTAGAACTCCATTGCTTCGATACGCAGACATCTGGAAACGCTATTGCCCTAGCAAGGAAGTGTCGCATTAAATTCATTTGAAGTGCAAACGAGGGATACATAACACTTCGCAATGAATATTATATCTTATCATGAGACATAGAAATGAGATGCGATATTGCGTTTTGAGAAGCATGAGAACTCTAATGCTACGATACGTAGACATCTGCAAATGCTATTTCCTAGCAAGCAAGTGTCGCATTTACATTCTTTTAAAAGGAATACGATGTATACATGACGCTCCGCAATGAATGTTATATCTTATCATAAAACGTAGATATACGATGCGACATCTCGTTATAAGGAGCATTATAACTATATTGCTTCGATACGTAGACATCTGCAAACGCCTATTTCCCAGCAAGGAAGTGTCGCAATTTACATTCATTTGAAGTGTAAGCGAGGTATACATGCTACTTCGCAATGGAATATTATATCTTATCACGAAACATAGAAATGAGATGCGACATTTCGTTTTAAGAAGCATTAGAACTCTATTGCTTCGATACGTAGACATCTGCAATCGTTATTTCCCTGCAAGGTAGAGTCGCATTTGCATTCATTTGAATTGAATACCAGGTATACATGACACATCGGAATGGATATTATATCTTATCATGAAACATAGAAATGAGATGCGATATCGTGTTTTAAGAAGCATTAGAACTATTACTAACGATACGTAGAACTCTGCAAACGCTATTTCCTAGATAGGAAGTGTCGCATTTACAATCTTTCGAGAAGTGAATCGGAGTTATACATGACACTTCGCAATTGAATATTATACCTTATCATGAAACATAGAAGTGAGATGCGATACCGCGTTTTAAGCAGTATTAGATCTCTATTGCTACGATACGTAGATATCTGGAGACTCTATTTCCTAGCAAGGAAGTGTCGCATTTACATTCACTTGAAGTGAATACGAGGTATTAGTGACACTTCGAAATGAATATTATATCTTATCGTGAAACATAGAAGTGAAATGCGATATCGCGTGTTAAGAAACATTAGGAATCTATTGCTTGGATACGTAGACATCTGCAAACGCTATTTCCCAGGAAGAAAGATGCTTTTACATTCTTTAGATGTGAATACGAGGTATACATGACACCTCGCAA
The DNA here is from genome assembly GCF_050948175.1 of Xylocopa sonorina. NCBI lineage: Eukaryota > Metazoa > Arthropoda > Insecta > Hymenoptera > Apidae > Xylocopa > Xylocopa sonorina. The sequence goes on along the minus strand of NW_027490182.1, from coordinate 796,218 downwards.
TGAATATTATATCCTGTCATGAAACATAGAAATGAATTGCGAGATCCCTTTTTAGGAAGCATTAGAACACTATTGCTACGATACGTAGACATCTGCAAACGCTATTTTCTAGCAAGCAATAGTCGCATTTACATCCTTTTGAAGTGAATACGATGTATACATGACTCTTCGGAATGAATATTATAACTTATCTCGAAACATAGAAATGAGATGCGATATCGCGATCCAAGAAGCATTAGAATTCTATTGCTACAATACGTAGGCATCTGCGAACGCTACTTCCTAACATGGAAGTGTCGCATTTAGATTCTTTTGAAGTGAATACGAGGTATACATAACACTTCCCAATGAATATTATATCATACCATGAAACATAGAAATGAGATGTAATATGGCGATTTAAGAAGCATTAGAACTCTCTTGCTTCGATACGTAGACATCTGCAAACGCTACTTCCTAGCAAGGAAGTGTCGCATTTACATTCTTTTGAAAGGAATACGAGGTATACATGACACTTCGTATTGAATATTGTATCTTATCATGAAACATAGAAATGAGATGTGATATGGCGATCTATGAAGCATCAGATATCTATTGCTTCGATAAGTAGACATCTGCAAACGCTATTTTCTAGCAAGGAAGTGTCGCATTTGCATTCATTTTAAGTGTATGCGAACTATACATGACACTTCCCAATGAATATTATATACTATCATGAAACACAGAAATGAGAAGCGATATCGCGTTTTGAGAAGCATTAGAACTCTAATGCCACGATACGTAGACATCTGCAAACGCTACTTCCTAGCAAGGAAGTGTCGCATTTACATTCATTTGAAGTATAGACGAGATATACATAACACTGCACAATGAATATTATATACTATCATGAAACATAGAAATGAGAAGCGATATCGCGTTTTGAGAAGCATTAGAACTCTAATGCCACGATTCGTAGACATCTGCAAACGCTACTTCCTAGCAAGGAAGTGTCGCATTTACATTCATTTGAAGTATAGACGAGATAAACATAACACTGCACAATGAATATTATATCTTATCATGGAACGTAGAAATGAGATGCGATATGTCGATTTAAGAAGCATTAGAAATCTATTGGTTCGATACGTAGACATCTGCAAACGCTACTTCCAAGCAAGGAAGTGTCGCATTTACATTCTTTTGAAGTGAATACGAGGTATACATAACACTCCACAATGAATATTATATCTTATCATGAAACATAGAAATGAGATGCGATATGTGCGATTTAAGAAGCATTAGAACTCTTTTGCTTCGATACGTAGACATCTGCAAACGCTACTTCCTAGCAAGGAGGTGTCGCATTTACATTCTTTTGAAAGGAATACGATGTATACATGACACTTCGCAATGAATATTATATCTTATCATGAAACATAGAAAAGAGATGTGATATGGCGATATATGAAGCATCAAATATCTATTGCTTCGATAAGTAGACATCTGCAAACGCTATTTCCTAGCAAGGACGTGTCGCATTTGCATTCGTTTGAAGTGTATGCGAGGTATACATGACACCTCGCAGTGAATATTATATACTATCATGAAACATAGAAATGAGAAGCGATATCGCGCTTTGGGAAGCATTAGAACTCTAATGCAACGATACGTAGACATCTGCAAACGCTACTTCCTAGCAAGGAAGTGCCGCATTTACATTCATGTGAAGTATAGACGAGATATACATAACACTGCACAATGAATATTATATCTTATCATGGAACGTAGAAATGAGATGCGATATGGCGATTTAAGAAGCATTAGAAATCTATTGGTTCGATACGTAGACATCTGCAAACGCTACTTCCTAGAAAGGAAGTGTCGCATTTGCATTCTTTTGAAAGGAAAACGAGGTATACATGACACTTCGCAATGAATATTATATACTATCATGAAACATAGAAATGAGAAGCGATATCGCGTTTTGAGAAGCATTAGAACTCTAATGCCACGATACGTAGACATCTGCAAACGCTATTTCCAAGCAAGGAAGTGTTGCATTTACATTCTTTTGAAGTGAATACGAGGTATACATAACACTCCACAATGAATATTATATATTATCATGAAACATAGTAATGAGTAGCGATATCGCTTATAGAGGAGCGTTAGGATTCTAATGCTACGATACGTAGAAATCTGCAAACGCTACTTCCTAGCAAGGAAGTGTCGCATTTGCATTCTTTTGAAAGGAATACGAGGTATACATGACACTTCGCAATGAATATTATATCTTATCATGAAACATAGAAATGAGATGTGATATGGCGGTTTATGAAGCATCAGATATCTATAGCTTCGATAAATAGACATCTGCAAACGATCTTTCCTAGCAAGTAAGTGTCGCATTTACATTCATTTGAAGTGTATGCGAGGCATACATGACACTTCGCAATGAAGATTATATCTTATCATGAAACATTAATATGAGATGCGATATCGCGTTTTAAGAAGCATCAGAACTCTATTGCTACGATACGTAGACATCTGCAAACGCTACTTTATCGCAAGGAAGTGTAGCATTTACATGCGTTTGTAATGTATGCGAATTATACATAACAGTTAGCAATTAATATTATATCTTATCATTCAACATAGAAATTAGATGCGATATCGCGTTTTAAGAAGCATTAGAAATCCATTGCTTCGATACGTAGACATCTGTATACGATATTTCCGAGCATGGAGGTGTCGCATTTACATTCATTTGAAGTGAATACTAGGTATACATGACACTTCGCAATGAATATTATATCTTATCCTGAAGCATAGAAATGAGATGAGATATGACGATTTAAGAAGCATTAGAACTCTATTGCTTCGATACGTAGACATCTGCAAACGCTACTTCCTAGCAAGGAAGTGTCGCTTTTACATTCTTCTGAAAGGAATACGAGGAATACATGACACTTCGCAATGAATATTATATCTTATCAGGAAACGTATATATGAGATGCGATATGACGGTTTAAGAAGCATTAGAACTCTATTGCTTCGATACGTAGACATCAGCAAACGCTACTTCCTAGGAAGGAAGTGTCGCATTTACATTATTTTGAAAGGAATACGATGAATACATGACACTTCGCAATGAATATTATATCTTATCAGGAAACGTATATATGAGATGCGATATGACGGTTTAAGAAGCATTAGAACTCTATTGCTTCGATACGTAGACATCAGCAAACGCTACTTCCTAGGAAGGAAGTGTCGCATTTACATTATTTTGAAAGGAATACGATGAATACATGACACTTCGCAATGAATATTATATATTATCAGGAAACGTATATATGAGATGCGACATGACGGTTTAAGAAGCATTAGAACTCTATTGCTTCGATACGTTGACATCTGCAAACGCTATTTCCTTGCAAGGAAGTGTCGCAAATAAATTCTTTTGAGGTGAATACGAGGTATACATAACACTGCACAATTAATATTATATCTCATCATGAAACATAGATATTAGATGCGATATGGCTATTTATGAAGCATTAGATGCCTATTGTTTCGATACGTAGACATCTGCAAACGCTATTTCCTGGCAAGGAAGAGTCGCATTTACATTCTCTTGAATTGAATAGGGGGTATTCATAACACTGCACAATGAATATTATATCTTATTATGAAACGTAGAAATGATATGCGATATCGCGATTTAAGAAGCTTTAGAACTCTATTGCTTCGATACGTAGACTTCGGCAAACGCAATTTCCCAGCAAGGTAGTGTCGCATTTACATTCTTTTGAAGTGAATACGAGGTATACATATCACTTCGCAATGAATATTTTATCCTATCATGAAACATAGGAATGAGATGCGATATCGCGTTCTAAGAAGCATTAGAACTCGAATGCTTCGACACGTAGACATCTGCTATCGCTATTTCCTAGCAAGGAAGAGTCGCATTTACATTCATTTGAAGTGTGTGCGAGATATAAGTGACACTTCGCAATGAACATTATATCTTATTATGAAACATCGAAATGAGATGCGACATCTCGTTTTAAGAAACATTAGATCTCTATTCCTACGATACGTAGTCATCTGCAAACGCTATTTCCTAGGAAAGAAGTGCCGCATTTACATTCATTTGAAGTGTATGCAAGGTATAAGTGACATTTCGCAATGAATATTATATCTTATCATGAAACATAGAAATGAGATGTGATATGGCGATTTATGAAGCATCAGATATCTATTGCTTCGATAAATAGACATCTGCAAACGCTATTTCCTAGCAAGGAAGTGTCGCATTTGCATTCATTTTAAGTGTATGCGACGTATACATGACGCTTCGCAATGAATATTATATCTTATCATGAAACATAGAAATGACATGTGATATGGCGATTTATGAAGCATCAAATACCTATTGCTTCGATAAGTAGACATCTGCAAACGCTATTTCCAAGCAAGGAAGTGTCGCATTTACATTCTTTTGAAGTGAATTCGAGGTATACATAACACTCCACAATGAATATTATATATTATCATGAAACATAATAATGAGGAGCGATATCGCGTATAGAGGAGCATTAGAATTCTAATGCTACGATACGTAGACATCTGCAAACGCTATTTCCTGGCAAGGAAGTGTCGCGTTTACATTCTTTTGAAGTGAATACGAGGTATACATAACACTACACAATGAATATTATATCTTACCATGAAACATAGAAATGATATGTAATATGGCGATTTAAGAAGCATTAGAACTCTCTTGCTTCGATACGTAGACATCTGCAAACGCTACTTCCTAGCAAGGAAGTGTCGCATTTGCATTCTTTTGGAAGGAAAACGAGGTATACATAACACTGCACAGTGAATATTATATCTTATCATGAAACATAGAAATGAGATGTGATATGGCGATTTATGAAGCATCAGACATCTATTGCTTCGATAAGTAGACATCTGCAAACGCTATTTTCTAGCAAGGAAGTGTCGCATTTGCATTCATTTTAAGTGTATGCGAGGTATACATCACACTTCGCAATGAATATTATATACTATCATGAAACATAGAAATGAGAAGCGATATCGCGTTTTGAGAAGCATTAGAACTCTAATGCCACGATACGTAGACATCTGCAAACGCTACTTCCTAGCAAGGAAGTGTCGCGTTTACATTCATTGGAGTATAGACGAGATATATAAATAACACTGCACAATGAATATTATATCTTATCATGGAACGTAGAAATGAGATGCGATATGGCGATTTAAGAAGCATTAGAAATCTATTGGTTCGATACGTAGACATCTGCAAACGCTACTTCCAAGCAAGGAAGTGTCGCATTTACATTCTTTTGAAGTGAATACGAGGTATACATAACACTCCACAATGAATATTATATATTATCATGAAACATAGTAATGAGTAGCGTTATCGCGTATAGAGGAGCATAAGAATTCTAATGCTACGATACGTAGATATCTGCAAACGCTATTTCCTGGCAAGGAAGTGTCGCGTTTACATTCTTTTGAAGTGAATACGAGGTATACATAACACTGAACAATGAATATTATATCTTATTATGAAACGTAGAAATGAGATGCGATATCGCGATTTAAGAAGCTTTAGAACTCTATTGCTTCGATACGTAGACTTCGGCAAACGCAATTTCCCAGCAAGGTAGTGTCGCATTTACATTCTTTTGAAGTGAATACGAGGTATACATATCACTTCGCAATGAATATTTTATCCTATCATGAAACATAGGAATGAGATGCGATATCGCGTTCTAAGAAGCATTAGAACTCGAATGCTTCGACACGTAGACATCTGCTATCGCTATTTCCTAGCAAGGAAGAGTCGCATTTACATTCATTTGAAGTGTGTGCGACATATAAGTGACACTTCGCAATGAACATTATATCTTATTATGAAACATCGAAATGAGATGCGACATCTCGTTTTAAGAAACATTAGATCTCTATTCCTACGATACGTAGTCATCTGCAAACGCTATTTCCTAGGAAGAAGTGCCGCATTTACATTCATTTGAAGTGTATGCAAGGTATAAGTGACATTTCGCAATGAATATTATATCTTATCACGAAACATAGGGGTGAGATGCGATATCGCGTTTTAAGGAGCATTAGAACTCCATTGCCACGATACGTAGACATCTGTAAACGCTATTTCCTAGCAAAGAAGTGTCGCATTTACATTCATTTGAAGGGTGTGCGAGGTATACATGACACTGCACAATGAATATTATATCTTATCATGAAACATAGAAATGAGATGCGATATGGCGATTTAAGAAGCATTAGAAGTCTATTGGTTCGATACGTAGACACCGGAAAGCGCTATTTCCTAGCATGGAAGTGTCGCATTTACATACATTTGAAGTGTATGCGAGGTATACGTGACACTTCACAGTGAAAATTTGTATTATCATGAAAGATAGAAATGAGAAGCGATATGGCGATTTAAGAAGCATTAGATCCCAATTGCTCCGATACGTAGACATCTGCAAACGCTACTTCCTAGCAAGGAAGTGTCGCATTTACATTCTTTTGAAAGGAATACGAGGTATACATGACACTTCGCAATGAATATTATATCTTATCATGAAACGTAGATATGAGATGCGATATGACGATTTAAGAAGTATTAGAAAACCATTGCTTCGATACGTAGACATCTTCAAACGCTATTTCTTAGCAAGGAAGTGTAGCAATTACATTCTTTTGAGGTGAATACGAGGTATACATAACACTGCACAATGAATATTATATCTTATCATGAAACATAGGAATGAGATGCGATATCGCGCTTTAAGAAGCATTAGAACTCTACTGCTTGGATACGTAGATATCTGGATACGAGAATTCCTAGAAGGGAAGTGTCGCATTTACTTTCGCTTGAAGTGTAGACGACGAACACATAACACTTCGCAGTGAATATTATATCTTATCGTGAGACAAAGAAATGAGATGCGAAATCGCATTTTGAGAAGCATTAGATCTCTAATGCCACGATACGTAGACATCTGCAAACGCTATTTCCAAACAAGGAAATGTCGCATTTACAGACTTTTGTGGTGAATACGAAGTAGACATGACACTCCACCATGAATATTATAACTTATCACGAAACATTGAAAGTAGATGCGATATCGCGTTCTAAGAAGCATTAGAAATATATTGCTTCGATACGGAGAAATTTGCAAACGCTATTTCCTAGCAATGAAGTGTCGCAATTACATTCTTTTGAAGTGAATACGAGGTATTCATAACACTGCACAATGAATATTATATCTTATCATTGAACATAGAAATGAGATGCGATATAGCGATTTAAGAAGCTTTAGAACTCTATTGCTCCGATACGTAGATAACTGCAAACACTATTTCCTAACAAGGAACAGTCGCATTCACATTCATTTGAAGTGTATGCGAGGTATACATGACACATCGCAATGAATATTATATATTATCACGAAACATAGGAATGAGGTGCGATATCGCGAATTAAAAAGCTTTAGAACTCTATTGCTTCGATACTTAGATATCTGCAAACGCCATTTCCTAGCAAGGAACTGTCGCATTTACATTCATTTGAAGTGAATGCGAGGTATACATGACACTTCGCAATGAATATTATATCTAATCATGAAACATAGAAATGAGAGGCGATATGGCGATTTAAGTAGCATTAGAACTCTATTGCTTCGATACGTAGACATCTGCAAACGCTACTTCCTAGCAAGGAAGTGTCGCATTTATATTCTTTTGAAAGGAATACGAGGTATACATGACACTTCGCAATGAATACTATATCTTATCATGAAACGTAGATATGAGATGCTATATGACGATTTAAGAAGTATTAGAAAACCATTGCTTCGATACGTAGACATCTGCAAACGCTATTTCTTAACAAGGAAGTGTAGCAATTACATTCTTTTGAGGTGAATACGAGGTATACATAACACTGCACAATGAATATTATATCTTATCATGTAACATAGGAATGAGATGCGATATCGCGCTTTAAGAAGCATTAGAACTCTACTGCTTGGATACGTAGATATCTGGATACGAGAATTCCTAGAAGGGAAGTGTCGCATTTACTTTCGCTTGAAGTGTAGACGAGGAACACATAACACTTCGCAGTGAATATTATATCTTATCGTGAGACAAAGAAATGAGATGCGAAATCGCATTTTGAGTAGCATTAGATCTCTAATGCCACGATACGTAGACATCTGCAAACGCTATTTCCAAACAAGGGAATGTCGCATTTACAGACTTTTGTGGTGAATACGAAGTAGACATGACACTCCACCATGAATATTATATCTTATCACGAAACATTGAAAGTAGATGCGATATCGCGTTCTAAGAAGCATTAGAAATATATTGCTTCGATACGGAGACATTTGCAAACGCTATTTCCTAGCAATGAAGTGTCGCATTTACATTCTTTTGAAGTGAATACGAGGTATTCATAACACTGCACAATGAATATTATATCTTATCATTGAACATAGAAATGAGATGCGATATCGCGATTTAAGAAGCATTAGAACACTATTTCTTCGATACGGAGACATTTGCAAACGCTATTTCCTAGCAATGAAGTGTCGCATTTACATTCTTTTGAAAGGAATACGAGGAATACATGACACTTCGCAATGAATATTATATCTTATCAGGAAACGTATATATGAGATGCGATATGACGGTTTAACAAGCATTAGAACTCTATTGCTTCGATACGTAGACATCAGCAAACGCTACTTCCTAGCAAGGAAGTGTCGCATTTACATTATTTTGAAAGGAATACGAGGAATACATGACACTTCGCAATGAATATTATATCTTATCAGGAAACGTATATATGAGATGCGATATGACGGTTTAAGAAGCATTAGAACTCTATTGCTTCGATACGTAGACATCTACAAACGCTATTTCCTTGCAAGGAAGTGTCGCAACTAAATTCTTTTGAGGTGAATACGAGGTATACATAACACTGCACAATTAATATTATATCTCATCATGAAACATAGATAAGTGATGCGATATGGCTATTTATGAAGCATTAGATGCCTATTGCTTCGGTACGTAGACATCTGCAAACGCTATTTCCTAGCAAGGAAGAGTCGCATTTACATTCTTTTGAATTGAATAGGGGGTATTCATAACACTGCACAATGAATATTATATCTTATTATGAAACGTAGAAATGAGATGCGATATCGCGATTTAAGAAGCTTTAGAACTCTATTGCTTCGATACGTAGACATCTGCAAACGCTATTTCCTAGCATGGAAGTGTCGCGTTTACATTCTTTTGAAGTGAATACGAGGTATACATAACACTACACAATGAATATTATATATTATCATGAAACATGGTAATGAGTAGCGATATCGCGTTTTGAGAAGCATTAGAACTCTATTGCTACGATACGTAGACTTCGGCAAACGCAATTTCCCAGCAAGGTAGTGTCGCATTTACATTCTTCTGAAGTGAATACGAGGTATACATATCACTTCGCAATGAATATTTTATCCTATCATGAAACATAGGAATGAGATGCGATATCGCGTTCTAAGAAGCATTAGAACTCGAATGCTTCGACACGTAGACATCTGCTATCGCTATTTCCTAGCAAGAAAGAGTTGCATTTACATTCATTTGAAGTGTGTGCGAGATATAAGTGACACTTCGCAATGAACATTATATCTTATTATGAAACATCGAAATGTGATGCGACATCTCGTTTTAAGAAACATTAGATCTCTATTCCTACGATACGTAGTCATCTGCAAACGCTATTTCCTAGGAAAGAAGTGCCGCATTTACATTCATTTGAAGTGTATGCAAGGTATAAGTGACATTTCGCAATGAATATTATATCTTATCACGAAACATAGGGGTGAGATGCGATATCGCGTTTTAAGCAGCATTAGAACTCCATTGCCACGATACGTAGACATCTGTAAACGCCATTTCCTAGCAAAGAAGTGTCGCATTTACATTCATTTGAAGGGTGTGCGAGGTATACAAGACACTGCACAATGAATATTATATCTTATCATGAAACATAGAAATGAGATGCGATATGGCGATTTAAGAAGGATTAGAAGTCTATTGGTTCGATACGTAGACACCGGCAAACGCTATTTCCTAGCATGGAAGTGTCGCATTTACATACATTTGAAGTGTATGCGAGGTATACGTGACACTTCACAGTGAAAATTTGTATTATCATGAAACATAGAAATGAGAAGCGATATAGCGATTTAAGAAGCTATAGAACTCTATTGCTCCGATACGTAGATAACTGCAAACACTATTTCCTAACAAGGAACAGTCGCATTCACATTCATTTGAAGTGTATGCGAGGTATACATGACACTTCGCAATGAATATTATATATTATCACGAAACATAGGAATGAGGTGCGATATCGCGAATTAAAAAAGCTTTAGAACTCTATTGCTTCGATACTTAGATATCTGCAAACGCCATTTCCTAGCAAGGAACTGTCGCATTTACATTCATTTGAAGTGTATGCAAGGTATAAGTGACATTTCGCAATGAATATTATATCTTATCACGAAACATAGGGGTGAGATGCGATATCGCGTTTTAAGGAGCATTAGAACTCCATTGCCACGATACGTAGACATCTGTAAACGCTATTTCCTAGCAAAGAAGTGTCGCATTTACATTCATTTGAAGGGTGTGCGAGGTATACATGACACTGCACAATGAATATTATATCTTATCATGAAACATAGAAATGAGATGCGATATGGCGATTTAAGAAGCATTAGAACCCTATTGCTTCGATACGTACACATCTGCAAACGATACTTCCTAACAAGGAATTGTCGCGTTTACATTCTTTTGAAAGAAATACGAGGTATACATGACACATCGCAATGAATATTATATCTTATCATGAAACATAGGAATGAGATGGAATATCTCATTTTAAGAAGCATAAGAACTCTATTGCTACGATACGTAGACATCTGCAAACGCTACATCCAGGCAGGGAAGTGTCGCATGTACATTCTTTTGGAGTGTATGCGAGGTGTACATAACACTTCACAATGAATATTATATATTATCATGAAACATAGCAATGATTAGCGTTATCGCATTTTGAGAATCATTAGAACTCTATTGCTTCAATACGTAGACATCTGCAAACGATCTTCCCTAGCAAGGAAGTGCCGCGTTTACATTCATTTGAATTGTACGCGAGGAATACATGACACATCGCAATGAATATTATATCTTATCATGAAACATAGAAATGCGATGCGATATGGCGATATAAGAAGGGCTAGAACTCTATTACTTCGATACGTAGACATCTGCAAACGCTATTTCCTGACAAGGAAGTGTCGCATTTACATTCATTTGAAGTGCATGCGAGGTATACATGCCACTTCGCAATGAATATTATATCTTATAATGAAACATAACAATGAGATGCGATATCGCGTTTCAAGAAGCATCAGAACTCTATTGCTACGATACGTAGATATCTGCAGACGCTATTTCCTAGCGAGGCAGAGTCGCATTTACATTCATTTGAAGTGTACGCGAGGTATACATGACACTTCGCAATGAATATTATATCTTATCGTGAAACATTAATATGAGATGCGATATCGCGTTTTAAGAAGCATCAGAACTCTATTGCTACGATACGTAGATATTTGCAGACGCTATTTCCTAGCAAGGCAGTGTCGCATTTACATTCACTTGAAGTGTATGCGAGGTATACATGATACTTCGCAATGAATATTATATCTTCTCATTAAACATAGAAATGAGATGCAATATGGCGATTTAAGAAGCATTAGAACTCTATTGCTTCGATACGTAGACATCTGGAAACGCTATTTCCCGGCAAGGAAATGTCGCGTTTGCATGCTTTTGAAGAGAATACGAGGTATACATAACACTCCACAATGAATATTATTTCTTATCATGAAACATAGAAATGAGATATAATATGGCGATTTAAGAAGCATTAGAACTCTAATGCTACGATACGTAGACATCTGCAAACGCTATTTCCTGGCAAGGATGTGTCGCGTTTAGATTCCTTTGAAGTAATTACGATGTATACATAACACTCCACAATGAATTTTATATCTTAACATAAAACATAGAAATGAGATGTAATATGGCGATTTAAGAAGCACTATAACTCTATTGCTTCGATACGTAGACATCTGCAAACGCTGTTTCCTGGCAACGAAGTGTCGCGTTTGCATTCTTTTGAAGTGAATACGAGGTACACATAACACTGCACAATGAATATTATATCTTATCATTGAACATAGAAATGAGATGCGATATCGCGATTTAAGAAGCATTAGAACACTATTTCTTCGATACGGAGACATTTGCAAACGCTATTTCCTAGCAATGAAGTGTCGCATTTACATTCTTTTGAAAGGAATACGAGGAATACATGACACTTCGCAATGAATATTATATCTTATCAGGAAACGTATATATGAGATGCGATATGACGGTTTAACAAGCATTAGAACTCTATTGCTTCGATACGTAGACATCAGCAAACGCTACTTCCTAGCAAGGAAGTGTCGCATTTACATTATTTTGAAAGGAATACGAGGAATACATGACACTTCGCAATGAATATTATATCTTATCAGGAAACGTATATATGAGATGCGTTATGACGGTTTAAGAAGCATTAGAACTCTATTGCTTCGATACGTAGACATCTACAAACGCTATTTCCTTGCAAGGAAGTGTCGCAACTAAATTCTTTTGAGGTGAATACGAGGTATACATAACACTGCACAATTAATATTATATCTCATCATGAAACATAGATAAGTGATGCGATATGGCTATTTATGAAGCATTAGATGCCTATTGCTTCGATACGTAGACATCTGCAAACGCTATTTCCTAGCAAGGAAGAGTCGCATTTACATTCTTTTGAATTGAATAGGGGGTATTCATAACACTGCACAATGAATATTATATCTTATTATGAGACGTAGAAATGAGATGCGATATCGCGATTTAAGAAGCTTTAGAACTCTATTGCTTCGATACGTAGACATCTGCAAACGCTATTTCCTAGCATGGAAGTGTCGCGTTTACATTCTTTTGAAGTGAATACGAGGTATACATAACACTACACAATGAATATTATATATTATCATGAAACATGGTAATGAGTAGCGATATCGCGTTTTGAGAAGCATTAGAACTCTATTGCTACGATACGTAGACTTCGGCAAACGCAATTTCCCAGCAAGGTAGTGTCGCATTTACATTCTTCTGAAGTGAATACGAGGTATACATATCACTTCGCAATGAATATTTTATCCTATCATGAAACATAGGAATGAGATGCGATATCGCGTTCTAAGAAGCATTAGAACTCGAATGCTTCGACACGTAGACATCTGCTATCGCTATTTCCTAGCAAGAAAGAGTTGCATTTACATTCATTTGAAGTGTGTGCGAGATATAAGTGACACTTCGCAATGAACATTATATCTTATTATGAAACATCGAAATGTGATGCGACATCTCGTTTTAAGAAACATTAGATCTCTATTCCTACGATACGTAGTCATCTGCAAACGCTATTTCCTAGGAAAGAAGTGCCGCATTTACATTCATTTGAAGTGTATGCAAGGTATAAGTGACATTTCGCAATGAATATTATATCTTATCACGAAACATAGGGGTGAGATGCGATATCGCGTTTTAAGCAGCATTAGAACTCCATTGCCACGGTACGTAGACATCTGTAAACGCTATTTCCTAGCAAAGAAGTGTCGCATTTACATTCATTTGAAGGGTGTGCGAGGTATACATGACACTGCACAATGAATATTATATCTTATCATGAAACATAGAAATGAGATGCGATATGGCGATTTAAGAAGGATTAGAAGTCTATTGGTTCGATACGTAGACACCGGCAAACGCTATTTCCTAGCATGGAAGTGTCGCATTTACATACATTTGAAGTGTATGCGAGGTATACGTGACACTTCACAGTGAAAATTTGTATTATCATGAAACATAGAAATGAGAAGCGATATAGCGATTTAAGAAGCTTTAGAACTCTATTGCTCCGATACGTAGATAACTGCAAACACTATTTCCTAACAAGGAACAGTCGCATTCACATTCATTTGAAGTGTATGCGAGGTATACATGACACTTCGCAATGAATATTATATATTATCACGAAACATAGGAATGAGGTGCGATATCGCGAATTAAAAAGCTTTAGAACTCTATTGCTTCGATACTTAGATATCTGCAAACGCCATTTCCTAGCAAGGAACTGTCGCATTTACATTCATTTGAAGTGTATGCAAGGTATAAGTGACATTTCGCAATGAATATTATATCTTATCACGAAACATAGGGGTGAGATGCGATATCGCGTTTTAAGGAGCATTAGAACTCCATTGCCACGATACGTAGACATCTGTAAACGTTATTTCCTAGCAAAGAAGTGTCGCATTTACATTCATTTGAAGGGTGTGCGAGGTATACATGACACTGCACAATGAATATTATATCTTATCATGAAACATAGAAATGAGATGCGATATGGCGATTTAAGAAGCATTAGAACCCTATTGCTTCGATACGTACACATCTGCAAACGATACTTCCTAACAAGGAATTGTCGCGTTTACATTCTTTTGAAAGGAATACGAGGTATACATGACACATCGCAATGAATATTATATCTTATCATGAAACATAGGAATGAGATGGAATATCTCATTTTAAGAAGCATAAGAACTCTATTGCTACGATACGTAGACATCTGCAAACGCTACATCCAGGCAGGGAAGTGTCGCATGTACATTCTTTTGGAGTGTATGCGAGGTGTACATAACACTTCACAATGAATATTATATATTATCATGAAACATAGCAATGATTAGCGTTATCGCATTTTGAGAATCATTAGAACTCTATTGCTTCAATACGTAGACATCTGCAAACGATCTTCCCTAGCAAGGAAGTGCCGCGTTTACATTCATTTGAATTGTACGCGAGGAATACATGACACATCGCAATGAATATTATATCTTATCATGAAACATAGAAATGCGATGCGATATGGCGATATAAGAAGGGCTAGAACTCTATTACTTCGATACGTAGACATCTGCAAACGCTATTTCCTGACAAGGAAGTGTCGCATTTACATTCATTTGAAGTGCATGCGAGGTATACATGCCACTTCGCAATGAATATTATATCTTATAATGAAACATAACAATGAGATGCGATATCGCGTTTCAAGAAGCATCAGAACTCTATTGCTACGATACGTAGATATCTGCAGACGCTATTTCCTAGCGAGGCAGAGTCGCATTTACATTCATTTGAAGTGTACGCGAGGTATACATGACACTTCGCAATGAATATTATATCTTATCGTGAAACATTAATATGAGATGCGATATCGCGTTTTAAGAAGCATCAGAACTCTATTGCTACGATACGTAGATATTTGCAGACGCTATTTCCTAGCAAGGCAGTGTCGCATTTACATTCACTTGAAGTGTATGCGAGGTATACATGATACTTCGCAATGAATATTATATCTTCTCATTAAACATAGAAATGAGATGCAATATGGCGATTTAAGAAGCATTAGAACTCTATTGCTTCGATACGTAGACATCTGGAAACGCTATTTCCCGGCAAGGAAATGTCGCGTTTGCATGCTTTTGAAGAGAATACGAGGTATACATAACACTCCACAATGAATATTATTTCTTATCATGAAACATAGAAATGAGATATAATATGGCGATTTAAGAAGCATTAGAACTCTAATGCTACGATACGTAGACATCTGCAAACGCTATTTCCTGGCAAGGATGTGTCGCGTTTAGATTCCTTTGAAGTAATTACGATGTATACATAACACTCCACAATGAATTTTATATCTTAACATAAAACATAGAAATGAGATGTAATATGGCGATTTAAGAAGCACTATAACTCTATTGCTTCGATACGTAGACATCTGCAAACGCTGTTTCCTGGCAACGAAGTGTCGCGTTTGCATTCTTTTGAAGTGAATACGAGGTACACATAACACTACACAATGAATATTATATCTTATCATGAAACATAGAAATGAGATGCGATATCGTGATTTAAGAAGCATTAGGACACTATTGCTTCGATACGTAGATATCTGCAAACGCTACTTCCTAGCAAGGAAGTGTCGCATTTACATTCTTTTGAGGTGAATACGAGGTATACATAACACTGCAAAATGAATATTATATCTTATCATGAAACACAGAAATGAGATGCGATATGGCGATTCATGAAGCATTAGATGTCTATTGCTTCGATACGTAGACATCTGCAAACGCCATTTCCTAGCAAGGAAGTGTCACATTTACATTCTCCTGAAGTGAATACGAGGTATACATAACACTTCACAATGAGTATTATATATTATCATGAAACGTAGAAATGTGATGCGATATGACGGTTTAAGAAGCATTAGAAAACTATTGCCTCGATACGTAGACATCTGCAAGCGCTATTTCCAAGCAAGGAAGTGTCGCATTTACATTCTTTTGAAGTGAATCCGAGGTAATCATAACACTGCAAAATGAATATTATATCTTATCATGAAACATAGAAGTGAGATGCGATATCGCGATTTAAGAAGCTTTAGAACTCAATTGCTTCGATACGTAGATATCTGCAAACGCTATTTCCTAGGAAGGAAGTGTCGCATTTACATTAATTTTAAGTGTATGCCAGGTATACATGACACTTCGCAATGAATATTATATATTATCATGAAACATAGAAATGAGAAGCGATATCGCGTTTTGAGAAGCATTAGAACACTAATGCCACGAAACGTAGACATCTGCGAACGCTATTTCCTGGCAAGGAAGTGTCGCGTTTACATTCTTTTGAAGTGAATACGAGGTATACATGACACTTGGGAATGAATATTGTATCTTACAATGAAACATAGAAATGAGATGCGATATGACGATTTAAGAAGCATTAGAACTCCATTGCTTCGATACGGAGACATCTGCAAACGCTATTTCCTAGCAAGGAAGTGTCGCATTTACATTCTTTTGAAGTGAATACGAGGTATACATAACACTACACAATGAATATTATATATTATAATGAAACATGGTAATGTGTAGCGATATCGCGTTTTGGGAAGCATTAGAACTCTAATGGTACGATAAGTAGACATCTGCAAACGCTATTTCCTAGCAAGGAAGTGTCGCATTTACATTCTTTTGAAGTGTAGACGACGAATACATAACACTGCACATTGAATATTATATCTTATCACGAAACATAGAAATGAGATGCGATGCCGCGTTTTAAGAAGCATTAGAACTGTACTGCTTCGATACGTAGACATCTGGACCAGCTATATCCTAGCAAGGAAGTGTTGCATTTACATCCATTTGAAGTGTAGACGAGGAATACATAACACTTCGCAATGAATATTATATCATATCATGAAACACAGTAATGAGATGCGATATCGCGTTCTAAGAAGCATTAGATCTCTATTGCTACGATACATAGACATCTGCAAACGCTATTTCCTAGAAAGGAAGTGTCGCATTTACATTCCGTTGAAGTGAATACGAGGTATACATGACACTTCGCAATGGATATTATATCTTATCATGAAACATAGAAATGAGATGCGATATCTTGATTTACGAAGCATAAGAACTATATTGCATTGATACCTAGACACGTGCAAACCCTACTTCCTAGCAGGGAAGTGTCGCATTTGCATTCTTTTGAAGTGATTAGGAGGTATTCATGACACTTCGCAGTGAATATTATATCTTATCATGAAACATAGAAATGAGATGCGATATCGCGTTTTAAGGTGCATTAGTACTCTATTGCTACGATACGTAGACATCTGCAAACACTGTTTAAAAGCAAGGATGTGTCGCATTTACATACTTTTGAAGTGAATACGAGGTATACATGACACTTCGCAATGAATCTTATACCTTATTGTGAAACGTAGAAGTGGGAAGCGATATCGGGATTTAAGATGCACCAGAACTCTATTGCTTCGATACATCGACATCTGCAAACGCTATTTCCTAGCAAGGAAGTTTCGCATTTACATTCATCTGAAGTGTATGCGGTGTATGCATGACACATCGCAATGAGTGTTATATCTTATCATGAAACATAGAATTTGAGATGCGATATCGCGATTTAAAAAGCAGTAGAACCCTATTGCTGTGATACGTAGACATCTGCAAACGCCACTTCCTAGCAAGGAAGTGTCGCATTTATATTCAGTTGAAGTGAATACGAGGAATACATTACACTCCACAATGAATATTACATTTAATGATGAAACATAGAAACTGGATGCGATATCTCGTTTTAAGAAGCATTGGAACTCAATTGCTTCGATACGTAGACATCTGCCAAAGCTATTTCCTAGCAAGGAAGTGTCGCATTTACATTCGTTTGATGTGTATGCGATTATAAGTGACGTTTCGCAATGAATATTATATCCTACCATGAAACATAGATATGAGATGCGATATCGCGATTTAAAAGGCATTAGGAATCTATTGCTACGATACGTAGACATCTGCTATCGCTATTTAATAGCAAGGAAGTGTCGCATTTACATTCTTTTGATGTGAATACGTTGTATACGTGACAGTTCGCAATGCATATTATATCTTATTAAGATACATAGAAATGAGATGCGACATCGCGATTTGGGAAGCATTAGAACTGTATTGCTACGATACGAAGACATCTGCAAACTCTATTTCCTAGCAAGGAAGTGTCGCATTTACATTCTTTTGAAGTGTATACGAGGTATACATAACACTTCGCAGTGAATATTGTATCTTATCGTGAAACATAGAAATGAGATGCGGTATCTCGTTTTAAGAAGCATTGGAACTCTATTGCTTCGATACGTAGAAATCTGCAATGTCTATTTCCTAGCAAGGAAGTGTCGCATTTACATTCATTTAAAGTGTATGCGAGGTATACATGACACTTAGCATTGAATATTATATCTTATCATGAAACATAGAAATGAGATGCGATATCGCGTTTTAAGAAGCAATAGAACTCTATTGCTACGATACGTAGATATCTTCAAACCCTATTTCCTAGCAAGGAAGTGGCGCATTTACATTCTTTTTAAGTGAATACGGGGTATACATGACACTTCGCAATTAATATTTTCTCTTATCATGAAACGTAGAAATGAGAAGCGGCATTGCGTTTATGAAGCATTAGAACAGAATTTTTACGATACGTAGACATCTGGAAAGGCTATTTCGTACAAGGAAGTGTCGCATTTACAATCTCTTTAAGTGAACACGAGGTGTACGGGTCACTTCGCAATTAATATTTTATCTTATCATGAAACATAGAAATGAGATGCGATATGGCGTTTTACGAAGCATTAGAACACTATTGCTACGATACGTAGATATCTGGAAAATCTATTTCCTAGCAAGGAAGTGTCGCATTTACATTCATTTGAAGTGAATACGAGGTGTACATAACACTCCACAATGAGTATTATATATTGTGACGGGTTTTCCCGTTACAATCCGCAAGAAAGTGGTATATAGTACTAATACTAACGGGGGTATACAGTAGTTTAATCCGGGGTACAGAATATCGGGGTACAAAATATGCGCGTGGTATGATTGTCTACGAATTCGCCAACGCCAAATGCGGAACCAAGAACTGCCTATCCAGCGAGTATTTCGTAACTGCGAGTCTGGGAGATCTGGGTTTTTAAAGGGGTTCACAGGTCTACTGGGCATGCGGTGTTCCGAAGCGCTGGGGGAGGGTACCTTCACTGGCCTTCCCCCCCCCCCCCCCCCCCACCCTTAGGTTTCCCGCTCGGACGTGACGGCAACGCGGGCAAGGGTTGACAGTGTGGCCCGGCAACCCACACACACGGCAAAAGGAGCCCAACTCGTGCGGGCATTCCCGGTACACGTGCCCCTGTTCACGACAATTATAACAACGTACGGTTGTCGAACGGACGGCCGGTGGGGGTTCCTTTTTGCGTTCCGTCTTCGGGTTTCTTTGCTTTTGGGGTGTCGTCTGGGGGGTGGAGGTGGCGACGGGTCGGGTTGGGGGTACATGGGGAACCAGGGAATCAGGGGGTGTGGGTTCAACCGTTAACGCGGTCCGTTCTGGCTGCGGAACTAATTGTTCCACCGCGTGAAGTCTTTGGAGCTTCGGGTTCCCGGACGGTGGTGTGTACGTGGCCGCGGGGAGGAATGATTGCAAGGGGGACGGCGGGGGTCGGTAATTTCGAGGCCGGGCATTCCGTAGTTCTACTTTCTTGCACCTTAGTTTCAGTTCGGTGAAGTCGGAGAAATCGGTCCGGAATATTTGCCGCTCGATATCCGGGCGCAAATTTCGATACGAAAGGGAGAGTTGGTCTTCTAAAGATAGGGGCGGATCTAAATATCGGAAATACATCCGCATTTTCGTTATGTATTCCGTAGACGACTCGAACTGACCCTGCGTTCGGGACTCTACCTCGTGACGCAACCCTTCCTGTAAATCGTTATGTCCGAATTGCACTCGGAATTGATATGTGAACCCGTCGTAATCCGACCACGAATCTTTATCTACTCGATACCATATAAGGGCCGCTCCCTGTAGCGATTCGCCTAACACCTGAAGCATTTCCTCTTTGGTGTAACCTCGCCGTGAGCAATATTCGTGCAACCGGAGAAGATAGTCCTCCGGATCTTCATCTGGCCGCCCCTCGAATTTTGGCCCGTAACGGCGGAAATGTTCTACTAGGTGTTCTTCGCGGGTAGTCGGGGAGAAAACGGTGGGGTGGGGACCTAGAGCCGGGATGGTGGGGTTGACAACCCGCATACTGTTATACCGCGGGGGTCCACGCGGGGTGACAGCGAATGTTTCTTGAGGGTTCCATTGGGCGCTAGTCTGGGGGGTGATAGACGGGCGGGGACGGTTCGCGGTCCGTGCTGGTGGGGGTCTATCTCCTACCAAATCGGATTCCGCGTTGGACGCGAACACAACGGTTGGCCGGGCGCGTACTGGGGGAATTTCCTCGTGCGATATCAGATTATTTCTTTCGCAGGTCGCGCGAAGGTCATTTCGTGGCGGCGGGGATCTTAATTCGAACCGCGTTACTGCCTCATCTTCGCACGGCTCGTCGATCGCCACGGTCACCGTTAGTGGCATAGCTATCCCCCTTTCGTCTGCCACCGGATCCCAAGGAACCGACACCTCGGCGTACCGACGACGAACCTCGTGACGCCAGTATCGGTCAGACAATTCTTCCAGAGTGCCTTGCAAATTTAATTTCGCGTGATCGCACACTATAACTAAATGGCGAACATTCCTCATAGTTAAGATCCGCGACCTAAGACGATTGATCTCGGCCTGTACGTCCGCGGGTATTGGGGGAGTAGGGGGCGCAATTCCGGGCGACGGGGGTGTAGGCCCGCGGGCAATTGTGCCCGATCCCCCGGCCATGGTAACGGTCGTCGTTACGTTCGTAGCCGTTATCCCGATCAATGTAAGAGGATCCATATTTTCAAATGCGTTTCGCGAATTTATCCTATTCCGTATTTCCGGACAAGGGGGGCAAATTTGGGAAAGAATAGGGATACAGGATGCCTCAGGGATCAAATTACACAAGAAGAGATGGGGGAGAAATATATACCACCGAGCAATAGCAACCAGTAATAAAAGAAGGAAAAGAGAAAGAGTCACTTCCCCAAAGGGGACGCCAAAAACAAACAAAAGTAATATTCTCCTGCCGGATTAACGGGAAGACTAATTTCAACCTTCCAATTCCCGTGAATCCGACCTGGCAACCAGCAGTAAACAATAGCGACCTTGAAACGGTATAAGCCGCAGCGATAACGCGTGTGGTGATCCACGCTCAACAAAGGACAAAAAAAAAAACGGTAACGTTCCCAATAGGTCACCACAACCCGTAAACACACTCTCGAACGTTACTGTTCAAATTTTCTATACTGGGTGTGTCCCGTCGTGGCGAGCACTTTATTGTCGAAATTTTCAGGGCCCCACGTTGGGCGCCAAATTTTGCGACGGGTTTTCCCGTTACAATCCGCAAGAAAGGGCTATATAGAATCAATAATAACGGGGTTATGCAGAAGTTTAATCCGGGGTTATATCGGGGTACAAAATATCCGCGTGATTCGGCAACGCGAAGTACAGAACAATAAATTTCCTATCCAGCGAGTATTTCGTAACTGCGAGGTTGGGACTTTTTGGGCGCCAGCTACTCAAGAAGTAGCGAAAACTAGTAAACCACGCAACCCGGGGAAACCCGGTGCAAGATAACCCTCGAAATTTCGATAAACTCTATCGCTCGACGACTTCTAGCCGAGTGCGCAAATTAGGGTCGCGGGATACTGAACTCACGGCTTCTTTCTAGATTTCCACGACGCGGTATTACAAAAGGGTATACGACACGCCGCGAATGACCGGGGATCACCACCCGTTATACTATACAAAATACAAAACGCAATATCGCAAATGCGGCAGGGAACAAATGGGACGCTTTAGCGTATAAGGACTCACGTTCTCGCTTCCAACAAGTATGGATCTCGTTCAGTCCGTCTACCTCTCTCTCTCTCTCTCTCTCTCTCTCTCTCTCTCTCTCTCTCTCTCCTCCGAACCGCTCCGTATAATCGCTTGCTCGGTTGCTCGCTAAATAGTCGCTAAGTCGCTGGGAAGAAGAATAGTAGTAGAGTAGGCCGTCTTCATGCTGGCTAGCTCATTATATGGGTTTGCTGGGGGTCTTCGGATCCCCTTAGATCCTCCTTAGGGCCCCTTGGTGGGGTAGGGCTATACGCTTCGGTATTGTTCGGGGCATCGATCGGTGGATTTCGGCGATCTTCCCTGATCGCCCCCTCTGGTGTGTCCAGCGGGGGTCCTCTGGATTATTTGAACTGCGGCGCCTGTCGCGCTCCGCGATTTCCTCGGCTCGCCTGCAGTTCCGCTGCACATCTTGAGTTTTCCTCTCCATGGGCTCAGGGGATGGGTGGACGTCCTTCTCACACCCGATGTCCATCCTGTTTGTCTCCATGGACTATGGCAGCGGTCTTATCCTTCGGGCTTCAAGGTCTTTTCCGGTTCGTTTCCCGACTCCTCCACCGTCGAGCCCGTCACGCTACATTGGCGAACAGCCCGTCCGCGGAACTGCGGTCTTCTTATCCGCCGATGGGGCGTCTTCTGGGTTGCTTCTTCTTCACCTCGCCAGTCTTATCCGTCGAACGGAGAGAGAGAAAAGAACGGGAGGGGGGGGGGGGGAGGGGAAAGGTTCTACCATCGCGTATTTCACGCTCCTCGCAAGTACTGCTATCGCGATCTGGGTGATGGCTATCGCGGTGGTGATCTGGGAGCTAGTCCAACCGAAGCAGGTGGGGTGAGCGAGCCTTGTGACGTCACCACGTCACAATATTATCACGAAACATAGAAATGAGATGCGATATCGCGTTTTAAGTAGCATTAGAACTCTATTGCTACGATACGTAGACATCAGCAAACACAATTTCCTAGCAAGGAACTGTCGCATTTACATTCAATTGAAGTGTATGCGAGCTATACATGACACATCGCAATGAATATTATATCTTATCATGAAACATAGAAATGAGATGCGATATCGCGTTTTAAGAATCATTAGATCTCTTTTGCTACGATACGTAGACTTTTGCAACCGCTATTTCCTAGCAAGGAAGTGTCGCATTTACATTCTTTTGAGGTGAATACGAGGTATACATAACACTCCACAATGAGTATTATATATTATCACGAAACATAGAAATGAGATGCGATATCGCGTTTTAGGAAGCATTAGAACTCTATTGCTACGATACGTAGACATCTTCAAACGCTATTACCTAGGAAGGAAGTGTCGCATTTACAATCTCTTCAAGTGAATACGAGGTATACATAACACTGCACAATGAATATTATATCTTATAATGAGACATAGAAATGAGATGCGATATCCCGTTTTATGAAGCATTAGAAACCTATTGCTACGAAACGTAGACACCTGCAAACGCTATTTCCTAGCAAGGAAGTGTCGCATTTACATTCTTTTGAGGCGAATACGAGGTATACATGACACTCCACAATGAGTATTATACATTATCACGAAACATAGAAATGAGATGCAATATCGCGTTTCGAGTAGCATTAGATCTCAATTGCTACGATAGATATCTGGAAACGCTCTTTCCTAGCATGGAAGTGTCGCATTTACATTCCTTGGAAGTGTATGCGAGGTATGCATGGCACTTCGCAATGAATATTATATCTTATCATGAAGCATAGAAATGAGATGCGACATCTCGTTTTAGGAAGCATTAGAACTCTATTGCTACAATACGTAGACATCTGGAAACGCTATTTCCTAGCATGGAAGTGTCGCATTTACATTCATTTGAAGTTAATACGAGGTATACATGACACTCCGCAATGAATATTATATCTTATCATGAAACATAGAAATGAGATGCGTTATCGCGTTTTGCGCAGCATTAGATCTCTATTTCTTCGATTTGTATACATCTGCCAACGCTATTTCCTAGTAATGAAGTGTCGCATTTACATTCGTTTGAAGTGTATGCGAGGTATACATGACACTTCGCAATGAATATTATATCTTATCATGAAACACAGAAATGAGATGCTACATCGCGTTTTCAGAAGCATTAAAACTCGATTGCTACGATACGTAGACATCTGCAAACGCTATTTAATAGCAGGGAAGTGTCGCAATTACATTCTTTTGAAGTGAATACGAGGTTCACATGATACTTAGCGATGTATGTTCTATCTTATCATGAAACATAGAAATGAAATGCTATATCTCGTATTAAGAAGCATTAGAACTCCACTGTTTCGATACGTAGACATCTACAAATGCTATTTCCTAGTAAGGATGTGTCGCATTTACATTCTCCTGAGGTGAATACGAGGTATACATAACACTCCACAATGAATATTATATCTTATCACGAAACATAGAAATGAGACGCGATATCGCGATTTAAAAAACATTAGAACACTATTGCATCGATACGGAGACATCTGGAAACGCTATTTCCTAGCAGGGAAGTGTAGTATTTACATTCCTTTGAAGTGTCACGTCCTGAAGTCGCGAAAGCGCTCGTCACATGGACAGTTTACGTGGACAGTTCCCGAAATCGACGTGGATTGCGCCGAGCTGGTTTCGTCGGCGGACAAGATTCGATTTACCGGGTACAAAGGCGTGCAACTTACCTTTCGATGCTATAGGCGTCGTAGCTCTCCACATCCTCGTAGCGTGGAGTTGAATCCTCCCTCGCGTATGTGTGGCGTCGCCTCCCAGTTCTGTGGCGGCAAGTATGAGGGTTGCCGGCTTGTAGGGGTTCCGGATGCTGGAGGAGATGCGGATGCTGATCTGTGGCTGTCGAGAATGGCGGGCGGCGTCTGATGGTGGCAGGCGGTACGCCTGACGTCACGAAAGGCGACACTTACTTGCTAGGCGTTTGCAGATATCTACGTATCGAAGGAATAGATTTCTAATGCTTCCTAAAACGAGAAATCGCATCTCATTTCTATGTTTCATGATAAGATATAATATTCATTGCGAAGTGTCGTGTATACCTCGTATTCACTTCAGAGGAATGTAAATGCGACACTTCCTTGCTAGGAAATAACGATTGCAGATGTCTACGTATCGTAGTAATAGAGTTATAATGATTTTTAAATCGCCATATCGCATCTCATTTCTGTGTTTCACGATGAGGATTCAATATTCATTGCGAAGTATCATGTATACCTCGTATTCACTTCAAAGCAATGTAAATGCGACACTTCCTTGCTAGGAAATAGCGTTTGCAGATGTCTACGTATCATTGCAATAGATTTCTAATGCTTCTTAAAACGCGATATCGCATCTCGTTTCTATGTTTCTTGATAGGATATAATATTCATTGCGAAATGTCACGTATACCTCGCATACAGTTCAAATGAATGTAAATGCGACACTTCCATGCTAGGAAATAGCGTTTCCAGATATCTACGTATCCTAGCAATAGAGTTATAATGCTTCTTAAAACGAGATGTCGCATCTCATTTCTGTGGTTCATAATTAGATATAATATTCATTGCGAAGTGTCATGTATGCCTCGTATTCACGTCAAAAGAAAGTAAATGCGACACTTCCTTGCTAGGAAATAGCGTTTGCAGATTTCTATGTATCGAAGCAATAGAGTCCTAATGCTTCTCAAAACGCGATATCGCATCTCATTTCTATGCTTCATGACAAGATATAATATTCCTTGCGAAGTGTCATGTATACCTCGTATTCACTTCAGAAGAATGTAAATGGTGCACTTCCTTGCTAGGAAATAGCGTACCCAGATGTCTACGTATCAGAACAACAGATTTCTAGTGCTTCTTAAAACGAGATGTCGCACCTCATTTCTATGTTTCATGATAAGATATAATATTCATTGCGAAGTGTCATGTGTGCCTCGTACTCACTTCAAAAGGAACGTAAATGCGACTATATCTTGCTAGGAAATAGCGTTTCCAGATGTCTACGTACCGTAGCAATAGAGTTCTAATGCTAGATAAATCGCGATATCACATCTCATACCTATGTTTCGTGAAAAGATATAATATTCATTGCGAAGTGTCATGTATACCTCTTATTCACTTCAAAAGAATGTAAATACGGCACTTCCTTGCTAGGAAATAGCGTACCCAGATGTCTACGTATCAAAACAACAGATTTCTAGTGCTTCTTAAAACGCGATATCGCATCTCATTTCTATGTTTCGTGATAAGGAATAATATTTATTGCGAAGCGTCGTGTATACCTAGTATTCCGTTCAAAAGAATGTAAATGCGAAACTTCCTTGCTTGGAAATAGCGTTTGCAGATGTCTACGTATCAAAACAACAGATTTATAGTGCTTCTTAAAACGAGAAGTCGCATCTCACTTCTATGTTTCATGATAAGGTATAACATTCATAGCGAAGTGTCATGTATACCTAGTTTTCACTTCAAAAGAATGTAGATGCGCCACTTGCTTGCTAGGAAGTAGCGTTTGCAGATTTCTACGTATCGTAGAAATGGAGTTCTAATGCTTCTTAAAACACGATATCGCATCTCATTTCTATGATTCATGATAAGATATAATATTCATTGCGAAGTGTCATGTATACCTCGCATACACTTGAAATGAACGTAAATGCGACATTTCCTTGCTAGGAAATAGCGTTTGCAGATGTCTACGTATCGTAGCAATAGAGTTCTAATGCTTCTTAAATCTCGATATCGCATCTCATTTCTATGTTTCGTGATAAGGAATAATATATATTGCGAAGCTTCGCGTATACCTCGTATTCACTTCAAAAGAATGTAAATGCGACGTTTCCATCCTAGGATGTAGCGTTTGCAGATGTCTACGTAACGTACCAATATAGTTCTAATGCTTCTCAGAACGCGACATCGCATCCCTTTTCTATGTTTCGTGATAAGATATAATGTTCGTAGCGAACTGTCATGTGTACCTCGTGTACATTTCAAAAGATTGTAAATGCGACACTTCCTAGCTAGGAAATTGCGTTCCCAGATGTCTATGTACCGAAACAATAGATTTCTAATGCTTCTTAGAACGAGATGTCGCACCTCATTTCTATGTTTCATGATAAGATATAATATTCATTCTGAAGTGCCATGTATACCTCGTATTCACTTCAATAGGAATGTAACTGCGACTATATCCTGCTAGGAAATAGCGTTTCTAGATGTCTACGTATCGTAGCAATAGATTTCTAATGCTAGATAAATCGCGATATCACATCTCATTTCTATGTTTCGTGATAAGATATAATATTCATTGCGATGTGTCACTTATATCTCGCATATACTTCAAATGAATGTATATGCGCCACTTCCTTCTAGGATATTGTATTTGCAGATGTCTCCGTATCGAAGCAAAAGAGTTCTAATACTTCTTAAATCGCGATATCGCATCACATTTCTATGTATCGTGATAAGATATAATATTCATCGTGGAGTTTTATGTATACCTCGTATTCACTTCAAAGGAATGTAAATGCGACACTTCCTTGCTATCAATTAGCGCTTGCAGATGTCTACTTATCAAAGCAATATATTTCTAATGCTTCTTAAAATGAGATATCGCATCTCATTCCTATGTTTCATGATGAGATATAATATTCATTGCGATGTGTCATGTATACATCGTATTCACTTCAAAAGAATGTAAATGCGACACTTCCTTGCTAAGATGTAGCGCTTGCAGATGTCTATGTATCGAAGCAATAGAGTTCTAATGCTTCTTAAGACGCGATATCGCATCTCATTTCTAAGTTTGATGATAGGATATAATATTCATTGCGAATTGTTGTGTATACCTCGTCTACGCTTCAAATGAATGTAAATGCGACACTTCCTTGCTAGGAAGTAACGTTTCGAGATGTCTAAGTATCGAGGCAATATAGTTCTAATGCTTCTTAGAACGAGACATCGTATATACTTTCTATGTTTCACGATAAGATATAATATTAATTGCGCAGTATCACGTACACCTTGCATACACATCAAATGCATGTAAATGCGACACTTCCTTGCTACTAAATAGCATCTGCAATTGTCTACGTATCGTAGTAATAGTGATCTAATGCTTCTTAAATCGCGATAACGCATCGCATTACCATGTTTCGTGATAAGGTATAATATTCATTGTGGAATGTTATGTATACCTCGTATCCACTTCAAAAGATTGTAAATGCGTCACTTCCTTGCTATTAAATAACGTTTGCAAATGTCTACGTATCGTAGCAATAGTGTACCTAATGCTTTTTAAAACGCGATATCGCATCTCATTTCTATGTTTCATGATAAGATATAAAATTAATTGCGAAGTGTCATGTATACCTCGTATTCACTTCAAAAGCATGTAAATGCGACAGTTCCTTGCTGGGAAATATCGTTCGCAGATATCTAAGTATCGTAGCAATAGAGTTCTATTGCTTCTTAGAGGGCGATATCGCATCTCATTTCTATGTTTTATGATAAGATACAATATTCATTGCGAAGTGTCATGTATACCTCGTATTCCTTTCAAAAGAATGTAAATGCGTCACTTCCTTGCCAGGAAGTAGCGTTTGCAGATGTCTACGTATCGAAGAAGTATAGTTCTAATGCTCCTCATGACGCGAAATCGCTTCTCACTTCTATGTTTCATGATAATATATAATATTCATTGTGCAGTGTTATGAATACCTCGTATTCACTTCAAAAGAATGTAAATGCGACACTTCCTTGCTTGGAAATAGCGTTTGCACATGTCTACGTATCGAAGCTATAGTTTTCTAATGCTTCTTAAATCGTCATATCGCATCTCATATCTGCGTTTCATGATAAGATATAATATACATTGCGAAGTGTCATGTATACCTCGTATTCCTTTCCAAAGGATGTAAATGCGACACTTCCTTGCTAGGAAGTAGCGTGTGCAGATGTCTACGTAATTAAGCAATTGGGATCTAATGCTTCTTAAATCGTCATATCGCATCTCATTTCTATGTTTCATGATAAGATATAATATTCATTGCGAAGTGCCATGTATACCTTGCATACACTTCAATAGAATGGACATGCGGCACTTCCTTGCTAGGAAATAGCATTTGCAGATATCTACGTCTCGAAACAATAGTATTCTAATGCTTCTTAAATCGTCATATCGCACCTCATTTCTATGTTTCATGATAATATATAATATTCATTGTATAGTGTTATGTATACCTCGTATTCACTTCACATAATGTAAACGCGACACTTCCTTGCCAGGAAATAGCGTTTGCCGCTGTCTACGTTTCGTGGCATTTGAGCTCTAATGCTTCTCAAAACGCGATATCGCTACTCATTAACATGTTTCATGATAAAATATAATATTCTTTGTGCAGTGTTATGAATGCCTCGTATTCACTTCAAAAGAATGTAAATGCGACACTTCCTTGCTTGGAAATAGCGTTTGCACATGTCTACGTATCGAAGCAATAGAGTTCTAATGCTTCTTAAATCGCCATATCCCATCTCATTTCTATGTTTCATGGTAAGATATAATATTCATTGTGGAGTGTTATGTATACCTCGTATTCAATTCAAGAGAATGTAAACGCGACACGTCCTTGCCAGGAAATAGCGTTTGCAGATGTCTACGTATCGAAGTAATAGATTTCTAAAGCTTGCTAATTCGCGATATCGCATCTCATATCTATGTTTCATGATAATATATAATACTCATTGCGAAGTGTCATGTATACCTCGCATACACTTCAAATGAATGTGAATGCGACAGTTCCTTGCTAGGAAATAGTGTTTGCAGTTATTTATATATGTGTGGAGTGTTATGTATACCTTGTATTCACTTCAAATGCATGTAAATGTGGCACTTCCTTGCTAGGATATAGCGTTTGCAGATGTCTCCGTATCGAAGCAAAAGAGTTCTAATACTTCTTAAATCGCGATATCGCATCACATTTCTATGTATCGTGATAAGATATAATATTCATCGTGGAGTTTTATGTATACCTCGTATTCACTTCAAAGGAATGTAAATGCGACACTTCCTTGCAATTAATTAGCGCTTGCAGATGTCTACGTATCGAAGCAATATATTTCTAATGCTTCTTGAAATGAGATATCGCATCTCATTCCTATGTTTCATGATGAGATATAATATTCATTGCGATGTGTCATGTATACATCGTATTCACTTCAAAAGAATGTAAATGCGACACTTCCTTGCTAAGACGTAGCGCTTGCAGATGTCTATGTATCGAAGCAATAGAGTTCCAATGCTTCCTAAGGCGCGATATCGCATCTCATTTCTAAGTTTGATGATAGGATATAATATTCATTGCGAATTGTTGTGTATACCTCGTCAACGCTTCAAATGAATGTAAATGCGACACATCCTTGCTAGGATATTGCGTATGCAGATCTCTACGTATCGAAGCAATAGAGTTCTAATTTTTCTTAAAACGAGATATCGCATCTCATTTCTATGTTTCATAATAAGATAAAATGTTCATTGTGGAGTGTTACGTATACCTCGTATTCACTTCAAAGGAATGCAAATGCGACGCATCCCTGCTAGGAAATAGCATTTGCAGTTGTCAACGTATCGTAGCAATAGAGTTCTAACGCTACTTAAAACGCGATATCGCATCTCATTTCTATGTTTCATGATAAGATATAATATTCAATGTGGAGTGTCATGTATACCTCGTATTCACTTCAAAAGAATGTAAATGCGACACTTCCTTGCTATTAAATAGCGTTTGCAGATGTCTCCGTATCGAAGCAATAGTGTTCAAACGCTTCTTAAAACGCGATATTGCATCTCATTTCTCTGTTTCATGATAAGATATGATATTCATTGTGGAGTGTTATGTATACATCGTATTCACCTTAAAAGTATTTAAACGCGATACTTCCTTTGCCAGGAAATTGCGTCTGCAGGTATCTACGAATCGTAGCAATAGAGTTCTAATACTTCTTAAAACGCGATATCTCATCACATTTCTATGTTGCGTGATATGATATAATATTGCTTGTGGAGTGTTATGTATACCTCGTATTCACTTCAAAAGAATGTAAATGCGACACTTCCTTGCTACTAAATAGCATCTGCAGTTGTCTACGTATCGTAGCAATAGTGATCTAATGCTTCTTAAGGCGCGATATCGCATCTCATTTCTACGTTTCATGATAGGATATAATATACATTGCGAATTGTTGTGTATACCTCGTCAACGCTTCAAATGAATGTAAATGCGACACTTCCTTGCTAGGAAGTAGCGTTTCGAGATGTCTAAGTATCGAGGCAATATAGTTCTAATGCTTCTTAGAACGAGACATCGTATATACTTTCTATGTTTCACGATAAGATATAATATTAATTGCGCAGTGTCACGTACACCTCGCATACACATCAAATGCATGTAAATGCGACACTTCCTTGCTACTAAATAGCATCTGCAGTTGTATACGTATCGTAGCAATAGTGATCTAATGCTTTTTAGAAAGCGATATCGCATATCAATTCTATGTTTCATGATAAGATATAATATTCATTGTGGAGTGTTATGCATTCCTCGTACTCACTTCAAAAGTATTTAAATGCAACACTTGCTTGCTAGGAAATAGCGTTTGCAGATGTCTAGGTATCACAGCAATAGAGTTCTAATGCTTTTTAAAACGAGATATCGCATCTCATTTCTATGTTCAAGGATAAGATATAATATTAATTGCGAAGTGTCATGAATACCTTGTACTCACTTCAGAAGAATGTGAATGCGACACTTCCTAGCTGGGAAATAGCGTTTGCAGATGCCTACGTATTGTAGCAATAGAGTTCTAATGCTCCTTAAAACGCGATATCGCGTCTCATTTCTATGTTTCATGATAAGATATAATATTCATTGCGAAGTGTCATGTATACTTCGCATTCACTACAAGAGAATGTAAATGCGACACTTCCTTGCTAGGAAATAGCGTTTGCAGAAGTCTACGTATCATAGCAATAGATTTCTAATGTTTCTTAAAACGAGATATCGCATCGCATTTCTATGTTTCATAATAAGATAAAATATTCATTGTGGAGTGTTACGTATAGCTCGTATTCACTTCAAAGGAATGCAAATGCGACGCATACCTGCTAGGAAATAGCATTTGCAGTTGTCAACGTATCGTAGCAATAGAGTTCTAATGCTTCTTAAAACGCGATATCGCACCTCATTTCTATGTCTCATGATAAGATGTAATAATCATTGCGCAGAGTTATGTATTCCTCGTCTACACTTCAGAGGAATGTAAACGCGACACTTCCTTTCTATTGAATAGCGTTTGCAGAGATCTACGTACCGCAGCAATAGGGTTCTAATGCTTCTTATATCGCGATATCGCATCTCATTTCTATGCTTCATGATAAGATATAATATTCATTACGAAGTGTCATGTATACCTCGGATACACTTCAAATGAATGTAAATGCGACACTTCCTTGCTAGGAAATAGCGTTTGCAGATGTCTACGTATCGTAGCAATAGAGTTCTAATGCTTCTTAAAACGCGATATCGCATCTCATTTATATGTTTCGTGATAAGATATAATATTCATTGCGAAGTGTCATGTATACCTCGTACTCTCTCCAAACGAATGTAAGTGCAACAATTCCTTGCTAGGAAATAACTTATTCAGATGTCTACGTATCGTAGCAATTGAGTTCTAATGCTACTTAAATCGCGATATCGCATCTCAATTCCATGTTTCGTGATA
Organism: Xylocopa sonorina; assembly: GCF_050948175.1. Lineage (NCBI taxonomy): Eukaryota > Metazoa > Arthropoda > Insecta > Hymenoptera > Apidae > Xylocopa > Xylocopa sonorina. The sequence goes on along the minus strand of NW_027490182.1, from coordinate 762,723 downwards.
AGATATAATATTCAATGCGAAGTGTCATGTACACCTCGTATTCACTTCAAAAGAATATAATTCGACACTTCCATGCTAGGAAATAGCGTTTGCAGATGTCTACGTATCGTAGCTATAGAGTTCTAATGCTTCTCAAAACGCGATATCGCATCTCATTTCTATGCTTCATGATAAGATTTAATATTCATTGCTAAGTGTCATGATTACCTCGTATTCACTCCAAACGAATGTAAATGCGACACTTCCTTGCTAGGAAATAGCGTATTCAGATGTCTACGTATCGTAGCAATAGAGTTCTAATGCTACTTAAATCGCGATATTGCATCTCATTTCTATGTTTCGTGATAAGATATAATATTCATTGCGAAGTGTCATGTACATCTCGTATTCACTTCAAAAGAATGTAAATGCGACACTTCCATGCTAGGAAATAGCGTCTGCAGATGCCTACGCGTCGAGACTATAGAGTTCTAGTGCTTCTTAAAACGCGATATCGCATCTCTCTCCTATGTTTCATGATAACATATAGTATTCATTGCGAAGTGTCATGTATACCTCGTCTTCTCTCCAAACGATTGTAAATGCGACACTTCCTTGCTAGGAAATAGCCTTTGCAGATGTCTACTTATCGAAGCAATAGAGTTCTAAAGCTACTTAAAACACGATATCGCATCTCACTTCAGTGTCTCATGATTAGATATAATATTCATTGCGATGTGTTATGTATTTCTCGTCTACACATCAAATGAATGTAAATGCGACACTTTCTTGCTAGCAAACAGCGTTTGCAGATGTCTACGTATCGATGCAATGGAGTTCTAAAGCTTCTTAAAACGGGATATCGCATCTCATTTCTATGCCTCATGATAAGATATTCATTGCGAAGTGTCATGTATATATCGTATTCACTTCAAAAGAAGATAAATGCGACACTTCCATGCTAGGAAATAGCGTTTGCAGATGTCTACGTATCGTAGCAATGGTGTTCTAATACTGCTTAAAACGCGATATCGCATCTCACATCTATGTTTCATGATGAGATATAATATTCATTGCGATTTGTCAAGTATACCTCGTATTCACTTCAAAAGAATGTAAATGCGACACTTCCATGCTAGCAAATAGCGTTTGCAGATGTCTGAGTATCGTAGCAATAGAGTTCTAATGCTTCTTAAAACGAGATGTCGCATCTCATTTCTATGTTTCATGATCAGATATAATATTCATTGCGAAGTGTCATGTATACCTCGTATTCACTTCAAAGGAATGTAAATGCGACACTTCCTTCCTAGGAGATAACAATTGCAGATGTCTACGCATCGTAGCAACAGAGTTCTAGCGCTTCTTACATCGCGATATCGCATCTCACTTCTATGTTTCATGATAAGATATAACATCCATTGCGAAGTGCCATGTATACCTCGTATGCACTTCAATGAAATGTAAATGCGACATTTCCTTGCTAGGAAATAGAGTTTGCAGATGTCTACGTATCGTAGCAATATAGTTCGAATGCTTCTTAAAATGAGAAGTCCTATTTCATTTCAATGTTTCGTAATAAGATATAATATTCATTGTGGACTGTTATGTATACCTCGTATTCACTTGAAAGGAATGTAAATGCGACACTTCCTTGCTAGGAAATAACATTTGCAGATGTCTACGCATCGTAGCAATAGAGTTCAAGCGCTTCTTAAATCGCGATATCGCATCTCACTTCTATGTTTCATGATAAGATATAATATTCATTGCGAACTGTCATGTATTCCTCGTATTCACTTCAAAAGAATACAAATGCGGCATTTCCATGCTAGGAAATAGCGTTTGCAGATGTCTATGTATCGTAGCAATAGAGTTCTAATGCTTCTTAAAACGAGATGTCGCATCTCATTTCTATGTTTCATGATCAGATATAATATTCATTGCGAAGTGTCATGTATACCTCGTATTCACTTCAAAGGAATGTAAATGCGACACTTCCTTCCTAGGAGATAACAATTGCAGATGTCTACGCATCGTAGCAATAGAGTTCTAGCGCTTCTTACATCGCGATATCGCATCTCACTTCTATGTTTCATGATAAGATATAATATCCATTGCGAAGTGCCACGTATACCTCGTATTCACTTCAATGAAATGTAAATGCGACATTTCCTTGCTAGGAAATAGAGTTTGCAGATGTCTACGTATATTAGCAATAGATTTCTAATGCTTCTCAAAACGCGATATAGCACCTCATTCCTATGTTTCATGATAAGATATAATATTCATTGCGAAGTGTCATGTATATCTCGTATTCACTTCAAAAGGATGTAAATGCGACACTTCCTTGCTAGGAAATAGCGTTTCCAGATGACTACGTTTTGAAACAGTAGAGTTCTAATGATTCTTAAAATACCATATCGCATCTCACTTCTATGTATCATGATAAGATATAATATTCATTGCGAAGTGTCATGTATACTTCGTATTCGCTTCAAAAGAACGTAAATGCGACACTTAGATGCTAGGAAGTAGCGTTTGCAGACGTCTACGTATCGCAGCAATAGGGTTCTAATGCATCTTAAAACGCGATATCGCATATCACTTCTATGTATCATGATAAGATATAATATTCATTGCGAAGTGTCATGTATATCTCGTATTCACTTCAAAAGAATGTAAATGCGACACTTCCTTGCTAGGAAATAGCGTTTCCAGATGACTACGTTTTGAAACTATAGAGTTCTAATGATTCTTAAAATACCATATCGCATCTCACTTCTATGTATCATGATAAGATATAATATTCATTGCGAAGTGTCATGTATACTTCGTATTCGCTTCAAAAGAACGTAAATGCGTCACTTCCATGCTAGGAAATATTGTTTGCAGATGTCTACGTATCGCAGCAATAGGGTTCTAATGCTTCTTAAAACGCGATATCGCATCTCACTTCTATGTTTCATGATAAAATATAATATTCATTGCGAAGTGTCATGTATGCCTCGATTTCACTTCACAAAAATGTAAATGCGACACTTCCTTGCTAGGAAATATTGTTTGCAGATGTCTACGTATCACAGCAATAGAGTACTAATGCTTCTTAAAACGAGATGTAGTATTTCATTTCTATGTTTCGTAATAGGATATAATATTCATTGTTTAATGTTATGTATACCTCGTATTCACTTCAGTGGAATGTAAGTGCGAAATTTCCTTGCTAGGAAATAGAGTTTGCAGACGTCTACGTTTATTAGCAATAGAGTTCTAATGCTTCTCAAAACGCGATATAGCACCTCATTCCTATGTTTCATGATAAGATATAATATTCATTGCGAAGTGTCATGTATATCTCGTATTCACTTCAAAAGGATGTAAATGCGACACTTCCTTGCTAGGAAATAGCGTTTCCAGATGACTACGTTTTGAGACAGTAGAGTTCTAATGATTCTTAAAATACCATATCGCATCTCACTTCTATGTATCATTATAAGATATAATATTCATTGCGAAGTGTCATGTATACTTCGTATTCGCTTCAAAAGAACGTAAATGCGACACTTAGATGCTAGGAAGTAGCGTTTGCAGACGTCTACGTATCGCAGCAATAGGGTTCTAATGCTTCTTAAAACGCGATATCGCATATCACTTCTATGTATCATGATAAGATATAATATTCATTGCGAAGTGTCATGTATATCTCGTATTCACTTCAAAAGAATGTAAATGCGACACTTCCATGCTAGCAAATAGCGTTTGCAGATGTCTGAGTATCGTAGCAATAGAGTTCTAATGCTTCTTAAAACGCGATATCGCATCTCACTTCTATGTTTCATAATATGATATAATATTCATTGCGAAGTGTCATGTATACATCGTATTCACTTCAAATGAATGTAAATGCGACACTTCCATGCTAGGAAATAGCGTTTGCAGATGTCTACGTATCGTAGCAAAAGAGTTCTAATGCTTCTTAAAACGAGATGTCGCATCTCATTTCTATGTTTCATGATCAGATATAATATTCATTGCGAAGTGTCATGTATACCTCGTATTCACTTCAAAGGAATGTAAATGCGACACTTCCTTCCTAGGAGATAACAATTGCAGATGTCTACGCATCGTAGCAATAGAGTTCTAGCGCTTCTTACATCGCGATATCGCATCTCACTTCTATGTTTCATGATAAGATATAATATCCATTGCGAAGTGCCATGTATACCTCGTATTCACTTCAATGAAATGTAAATGCGACATTTCCTTGCTAGGAAATAGAGTTTGCAGATGTCTACGTATCGTAGCAATATAGTTCGAGTGCTTCTTAAAATGAGAAGTCCTATTTCATTTCAATGTTTCGTAATAAGATATAATATTCATTGTGGACTGTTATGTATACCTCGTATTCACTTGAAAGGAATGTAAATGCGACACTTCCTTGCTAGGAAATAACATTTGCAGATATCTACGCATCGTAGCAATAGAGTTCTAGCGCTTCTTAAATCGCGATATCGCATCTCACTTCTATGTTTCATGATAAGGTATAATATTCATTGCGAAGTGTCATGTATACCTCGTATTAACTTCAAAAGAATACAAATGCGGCATTTCCATGCTAGGAAATAGCGTTTGCAGCTGTCTACGTATCGTAGCAATAGAGTTCTAATGCTTCTTAAAACGCAATATCGCATCTCACTTCTATGATTCATGAAAAGATATAATATTCATTATGAAGTGTCATGTATACTTCGTATTCACTTCAAAAGAATGTAATTGCGACACTTCCCTGCTAGGAAGTAGAGTTTGCAGATGTCTATGCATCGAAGCAATAGGGTTCTAATGCTTCTCAAAACGCGATGTCGCATCTCATTTCTATGTTTCTTGATCAGATGTAATACTCATTGGGAAGTGTCATGTATACCTCGTATTCACTTCAAAAGAATGTAAATGCGACACTTCCTTGCTAGGAAGTAGCGTTTCCAGATGACAACGTATCGAAAGAATAGAGTTCTAATACTTCTTAAAACGAGATGTCGCATCTCATTTCTATGTTTCATGATAAGATATAATATCGATTGCGAAGTGTCATGTATACCTCGTATTGACTTCAAATGAATGTAAATGCGACACTTCCTCGCTAGGAAATATTGTTTGCAGATGTCTACGTATCGTAGCAATAGAGTTCTAGCGCGTCTTATATCGCGATATCGTATCTCACTGCTATGTTTCATGATAAGATATAATATTCATTGTAGAGTGTTATGTATACCTCGTATTCACTTCAAAAGAATGTAAATGCGACACTTCCTTGCTAGGAAATAACATTTCCAGATGTCTACGCATCGTAGCAATAGAGTTCTAGCGCTTCTTAAATCGCGATTTCGCATCTGACTTCTATGTTTCGTGATAAGATATAATATTCATTGTAGAGTGTTATGTATACCTCATATTCACTTCAAAAGAATGTAAATGCGACACTTCCATGCTAGCAAATAGCGTTTGCAGATGTCTGAGTATCGTAGCAATAGAGTTCTAATGCTTCTTAAAAAGCGATATCGCATCTCACTTCTATGTTTCATAATATGATATAATATTCATTGCGAAGTGTCATGTATACATTGTATTCACTTCAAATGAATGTAAATGCGACACTTCCATGCTAGGAAATAGCGTTTGCAGATGTCTACGTATCGTAGCAAAAGAGTTCTAATGTTTCTTAAAACGAGATGTCGCATCTCATTTCTATGTTTCATGATCAGATATAATATTCATTGCGAAGTGTCATGTATACCTCGTATTCACTTCAAAGGAATGTAAATGCGACACTTCCTTCCTAGGAGATAACAATTGCAGATGTCTACGCATCGTAGCAACAGAGTTCTAGCGCTTCTTACATCGCGATATCGCATCTCACTTCTATGTTTCATGATAAGATATAATATCCATTGCGAAGTGCCATGTATACCTCGTATGCACTTCAATGAAATGTAAATGCGACATTTCCTTGCTAGGAAATAGAGTTTGCAGATGTCTACGTATCGTAGCAATATAGTTCGAATGCTTCTTAAAATGAGAAGTCCTATTTCATTTCAATGTTTCGTAATAAGATATAATATTCATTGTGGACTGTTATGTATACCTCGTATTCACTTGAAAGGAATGTAAATGCGACACTTCCTTGCTAGGAAATAACATTTGCAGATGTCTACGCATCGTAGCAATAGAGTTCAGGCGCTTCTTAAATCGCGATATCGCATCTCACTTCTATGTTTCATGATAAGATATAATATTCATTGAGAACTGTCATGTATTCCTCGTATTCACTTCAAAAGAATGTAAATGCGACACTTCCTTGCTAGGAAATATCATTTGCAGATGTCTACGCATCGTAGCAACAGAGATCTAGTGCTTCTTAAATCGCGATATCGCATCTCACTTCTATGTTTCATGATAAGGTATAATATTCATTGCGAAGTGTCATGTATACCTCGTATTAACTTCAAAAGAATACAAATGCGGCATTTCCATGCTAGGAAATAGCGTTTGCAGATGTCTACGTATCGTAGCAATAGAGTTCTAATGCTTCTTAAAACGAGATGTCGCATCTCATTTCTATGTTTCATGATCAGATATAATATTCATTGCGAAGTGTCATGTATACCTCGTATTCACTTCAAAGGAATGTAAATGCGACACTTCCTTCCTAGGAGATAACAATTGCAGATGTCTACGCATCGTAGCAATAGAGTTCTAGCGCTTCTTACATCGCGATATCGCATCTCACTTCTATGTTTCATGATAAGATATAATATCCATTGCGAAGTGCCATGTATACCTCGTATTCACTTCAATGAAATGTAAATGCGACATTTCCTTGCTAGGAAATAGAGTTTGCAGATGTCTACGTATATTAGCAATAGAGTTCTAATGCTTCTCAAAACGCGATATAGCACCTCATTCCTATGTTTCATGATAAGATATAATATTCATTGCGAAGTGTCATGTATATCTCGTATTCACTTCAAAAGGATGTAAATGCGACACTTCCTTGCTAGGAAATAGCGTTTCCAGATGACTACGTTTTGAAACTATAGAGTTCTAATGATTCTTAAAATACCATATCGCATCTCACTTCTATGTATCATGATAAGATATAATATTCATTGCGAAGTGTCATGTATACTTCGTATTCGCTTCAAAAGAACGTAAATGCGTCACTTCCATGCTAGGAAATATTGTTTGCAGATGTCTACGTATCGCAGCAATAGGGTTCTAATGCTTCTTAAAACGCGATATCGCATCTCACTTCTATGTTTCATGATAAAATATAATATTCATTGCGAAGTGTCATGTATACCTCGATTTCACTTCACAAAAATGTAAATGCGACACTTCCTTGCTAGGAAATATTGTTTGCAGATGTCTACGTATCACAGCAATAGAGTACTAATGCTTCTTAAAACGAGATGTAGTATTTCATTTCTATGTTTCGTAACAGGATATAATATTCATTGTTTAATGTTATGTATACCTCGTATTCACTTCAGTGGAATGTAAGTGCGAAATTTCCTTGCTAGGAAATAGAGTTTGCAGACGTCTACGTTTATTAGCAATAGAGTTCTAATGCTTCTCAAAACGCGATATAGCACCTCATTCCTATGTTCCATGATAAGATATAATATTCATTGCGAAGTGTCATGTATATCTCGTATTCACTTCAAAAGGATGTAAATGCGACACTTCCTTGCTAGGAAATAGCGTTTCCAGATGACTACGTTTTGAAACAGTAGAGTTCTAATGATTCTTAAAATACCATATCGCATCTCACTTCTATGTATCATGATAAGATATAATATTCATTGCGAAGTGTCATGTATACTTCGTATTCGCTTCAAAAGAACGTAAATGCGACACTTAGATGCTAGGAAGTAGCGTTTGCAGACGTCTACGTATCGCAGCAATAGGGTTCTAATGCTTCTTAAAACGCGATATCGCATATCACTTCTATGTATCATGATAAAATATAATATTCATTGCGAAGTGTCATGTATATCTCGTATTCACTTCAAAAGAATGTAAATGCGACACTTCCATGCTAGCAAATAGCGTTTGCAGATGTCTGAGTATCGTAGCAATAGAGTTCTAATGCTTCTTAAAACGCGATATCGCATCTCACTTCTATGTTTCATAATATGATATAATATTCATTGCGAAGTGTCATGTATACATCGTATTCACTTCAAATGAATGTAAATGCGACACTTCCATGCTAGGAAATAGCGTTTGCAGATGTCTACGTATCGTAGCAAAAGAGTTCTAATGCTTCTTAAAACGAGATGTCGCATCTCATTTCTATGTTTCATGATCAGATATAATATTCATTGCGAAGTGTCATGTATACCTCGTATTCACTTCAAAGGAATGTAAATGCGACACTTCCTTCCTAGGAGATAACAATTGCAGATGTCTGCGCATCGTAGCAATAGAGTTCTAGCGCTTCTTACATCGCGATATCGCATCTCACTTCTATGTTTCATGATAAGATATAATATCCATTGCGAAGTGCCATGTATAACTCGTATTCACTTCAATGAAATGTAAATGCGACATTTCCTTGCTAGGAAATAGAGTTTGCAGATGTCTACGTATCGTAGCAATATAGTTCGAATGCTTCTTAAAATGAGAAGTCCTATTTCATTTCAATGTTTCGTAATAAGATATAATATTCATTGTGGACTGTTATGTATACCTCGTATTCACTTGAAAGGAATGTAAATGCGACACTTCCTTGCTAGGAAATAACATTTGCGGATGTCTACGCATCGTAGCAATAGAGTTCTAGCGCTTCTTAAATCGCGATATCGCATCTCACTTCTATGTTTCATGATAAGGTATAATATTCATTGCGAAGTGTCATGTATACCTCGTATTAACTTCAAAAGAATACAAATGCGGCATTTCCATGCTAGGAAATAGCGTTTGCAGATGTCTACGTATCGTAGCAATAGAGTTCTAATGCTTCTTAAAACGCAATATCGCATCTCACTTCTATGATTCATGAAAAGATATAATATTCATTATGAAGTGTCATGTATACTTCGTATTCACTTCAAAAGAATGTAATTGCGACACTTCCCTGCTAGGAAGTAGAGTTTGCAGATGTCTATGCATCGAAGCAATGGGGTTCTAATGCTTCTCAAAACGCGATGTCGCATCTCATTTCTATGTTTCTTGATCAGATATAATACTCATTGGGAAGTGTCATGTATACCTCGTATTCACTTCAAAAGAATGTAAATGCGACACTTCCTTGCTAGGAAGTAGCGTTTCCAGATGACAACGTATCGAAAGAATAGAGTTCTAATACTTCTTAAAACGAGATGTCGCATCTCATTTCTATGTTTCATGATAAGATATAATATCGATTGCGAAGTGTCATGTATACCTCGTATTGACTTCAAATGAATGTAAATGCGAAACTTCCTCGCTAGGAAATATTGTTTGCAGATGTCTACGTATCGTAGCAATAGAGTTGTAATGCTTCATAAAATGAGAAGTCGTATTTCATTTCTATGTTTCGTAATAAGATATAATATTCAATATGGAATGCTATGTATACCTCGTATTCACTTCAAAAGAATGTAAATGCGACACTTCCTTGCTAGGAAATAACATTTGCAGATGTCTACGCATCGTAGCAATAGAGTTCTAGTGCTTCTTAAATCGCGATATCGCATCTCACTTCTATGTTTCATGATCAGATATAATATTCATTGTGGAGTGATATGTATACCTGGTATTCACTTCAAGAGAATGTAAATGCGACACTTCCTTGCTAGGAAATATTGTTTGCAGATGTCTACGTATCGTAGCAATAGAGTTCTAATGCTTCTTAAAATGAGAAGTCGTATTTCATTTCCATGTTTCGTAATAAGATATAATATTCAATGTGGAATGTTATGTATACCTCGTATTTACTTCAGAACAATGTAAATGCGACACTTCCTTGCTAGGAAATAACATTTGCAGATGTCTACGCATCGTAGGAAAAGAGGTCTAATGCTTCTTAAAACGCTATATCGTATCTCACAGCTATGTTTCATGATAAGATGTAATATTCATTATGGAGTGTCATGTATACCTCATATTCACTTCAAAAGCATGTAAATACGAAACTTCCGTGCTAGGAAATAGCATTTCCAGACCACGTATCGAAAGAATAGGGTTCTGATACTTCTTAAAACGAGATGTCGCATCTCACTTCTACGTTTCATGATAAGATATAATATCCATTGCGAAGTGTCATGTATACCTCGTATTCGCTTCAAAAGAATGTAACTGCGACACTCCCATGCTAGGAAATAGCGATTGCCGATGTCTACGTATCGTAGCAATAGAGTTCTAATGCTACTTAAAACGAGATGTCGCATTTCATTTCTATGTTTCGTGATAAGATATAATATTCATTGTGGAGTGTTATGTATACCTCGTATTCACTTCAAAAGAATGTAAATGCGACACTTCCTTGTTAGGAAATAACATTTGCAGATGTCTACGCATCGTAGGAATATAGTTCTAATGCTTCTCAGAACGCGACATCGCATCCCTTTTCTATGTTTCGTGATAAGATATAATGTTCGTAGCGAACTGTCATGTGTACCTCGTGTACATTTCAAAAGATTGTAAATGCGACACTTCCTAGCTAGGAAATTGCGTTCCCAGATGTCTATGTACCGAAACAATAGATTTCTAATGCTTCTTAGAACGAGATGTCGCACCTCATTTCTATGTTTCATGATAAGATATAATATTCATTCTGAAGTGCCATGTATACCTCGTATTCACTTCAATAGGAATGTAACTGCGACTATATCCTGCTAGGAAATAGCGTTTCTAGATGTCTACGTATCGTAGCAATAGATTTCTAATGCTAGATAAATCGCGATATCACATCTCATTTCTATGTTTCGTGATAAGATATAATATTCATTGCGATGTGTCACTTATATCTCGCATATACTTCAAATGAATGTATATGCGCCACTTCCTTCTAGGATATTGTATTTGCAGATGTCTCCGTATCGAAGCAAAAGAGTTCTAATACTTCTTAAATCGCGATATCGCATCACATTTCTATGTATCGTGATAAGATATAATATTCATCGTGGAGTTTTATGTATACCTCGTATTCACTTCAAAGGAATGTAAATGCGACACTTCCTTGCTATCAATTAGCGCTTGCAGATGTCTACTTATCAAAGCAATATATTTCTAATGCTTCTTAAAATGAGATATCGCATCTCATTCCTATGTTTCATGATGAGATATAATATTCATTGCGATGTGTCATGTATACATCGTATTCACTTCAAAAGAATGTAAATGCGACACTTCCTTGCTAAGATGTAGCGCTTGCAGATGTCTATGTATCGAAGCAATAGAGTTCTAATGCTTCTTAAGACGCGATATCGCATCTCATTTCTAAGTTTGATGATAGGATATAATATTCATTGCGAATTGTTGTGTATACCTCGTCTACGCTTCAAATGAATGTAAATGCGACACTTCCTTGCTAGGAAGTAACGTTTCGAGATGTCTAAGTATCGAGGCAATATAGTTCTAATGCTTCTTAGAACGAGACATCGTATATACTTTCTATGTTTCACGATAAGATATAATATTAATTGCGCAGTATCACGTACACCTTGCATACACATCAAATGCATGTAAATGCGACACTTCCTTGCTACTAAATAGCATCTGCAATTGTCTACGTATCGTAGTAATAGTGATCTAATGCTTCTTAAATCGCGATAACGCATCGCATTACCATGTTTCGTGATAAGGTATAATATTCATTGTGGAATGTTATGTATACCTCGTATCCACTTCAAAAGATTGTAAATGCGTCACTTCCTTGCTATTAAATAACGTTTGCAAATGTCTACGTATCGTAGCAATAGTGTACCTAATGCTTTTTAAAACGCGATATCGCATCTCATTTCTATGTTTCATGATAAGATATAAAATTAATTGCGAAGTGTCATGTATACCTCGTATTCACTTCAAAAGCATGTAAATGCGACAGTTCCTTGCTGGGAAATATCGTTCGCAGATATCTAAGTATCGTAGCAATAGAGTTCTATTGCTTCTTAGAGGGCGATATCGCATCTCATTTCTATGTTTTATGATAAGATACAATATTCATTGCGAAGTGTCATGTATACCTCGTATTCCTTTCAAAATAATGTAAATGCGTCACTTCCTTGCCAGGAAGTAGCGTTTGCAGATGTCTACGTATCGAAGAAGTATAGTTCTAATGCTCCTCATGACGCGAAATCGCTTCTCACTTCTATGTTTCATGATAATATATAATATTCATTGTGCAGTGTTATGAATACCTCGTATTCACTTCAAAAGAATGTAAATGCGACACTTCCTTGCTTGGAAATAGCGTTTGCACATGTCTACGTATCGAAGCTATAGTTTTCTAATGCTTCTTAAATCGTCATATCGCATCTCATATCTGCGTTTCATGATAAGATATAATATACATTGCGAAGTGTCATGTATACCTCGTATTCCTTTCCAAAGGATGTAAATGCGACACTTCCTTGCTAGGAAGTAGCGTGTGCAGATGTCTACGTAATTAAGCAATTGGGATCTAATGCTTCTTAAATCGTCATATCGCATCTCATTTCTATGTTTCATGATAAGATATAATATTCATTGCGAAGTGCCATGTATACCTTGCATACACTTCAATAGAATGGACATGCGGCACTTCCTTGCTAGGAAATAGCATTTGCAGATATCTACGTCTCGAAACAATAGTATTCTAATGCTTCTTAAATCGTCATATCGCACCTCATTTCTATGTTTCATGATAATATATAATATTCATTGTATAGTGTTATGTATACCTCGTATTCACTTCACATAATGTAAACGCGACACTTCCTTGCCAGGAAATAGCGTTTGCCGCTGTCTACGTTTCGTGGCATTTGAGCTCTAATGCTTCTCAAAACGCGATATCGCTACTCATTAACATGTTTCATGATAAAATATAATATTCTTTGTGCAGTGTTATGAATGCCTCGTATTCACTTCAAAAGAATGTAAATGCGACACTTCCTTGCTTGGAAATAGCGTTTGCACATGTCTACGTATCGAAGCAATAGAGTTCTAATGCTTCTTAAATCGCCATATCCCATCTCATTTCTATGTTTCATGGTAAGATATAATATTCATTGTGGAGTGTTATGTATACCTCGTATTCACTTCAAGAGAATGTAAACGCGACACGTCCTTGCCAGGAAATAGCGTTTGCAGATGTCTACGTATCGAAGTAATAGATTTCTAAAGCTTGCTAATTCGCGATATCGCATCTCATATCTATGTTTCATGATAATATATAATACTCATTGCGAAGTGTCATGTATACCTCGCATACACTTCAAATGAATGTGAATGCGACAGTTCCTTGCTAGGAAATAGTGTTTGCAGTTATTTATATATGTGTGGAGTGTTATGTATACCTTGTATTCACTTCAAATGCATGTAAATGTGGCACTTCCTTGCTAGGATATAGCGTTTGCAGATGTCTCCGTATCGAAGCAATAGAGTTCCAATGCTTCCTAAGGCGCGATATCGCATCTCATTTCTAAGTTTGATGATAGGATATAATATTCATTGCGAATTGTTGTGTATACCTCGTCAACGCTTCAAATGAATGTAAATGCGACACATCCTTGCTAGGATATTGCGTATGCAGATCTCTACGTATCGAAGCAATAGAGTTCTAATTTTTCTTAAAACGAGATATCGCATCTCATTTCTATGTTTCATAATAAGATAAAATGTTCATTGTGGAGTGTTACGTATACCTCGTATTCACTTCAAAGGAATGCAAATGCGACGCATCCCTGCTAGGAAATAGCATTTGCAGTTGTCAACGTATCGTAGCAATAGAGTTCTAACGCTACTTAAAACGCGATATCGCATCTCATTTCTATGTTTCATGATAAGATATAATATTCAATGTGGAGTGTCATGTATACCTCGTATTCACTTCAAAAGAATGTAAATGCGACACTTCCTTGCTATTAAATAGCGTTTGCAGATGTCTCCGTATCGAAGCAATAGTGTTCAAACGCTTCTTAAAACGCGATATTGCATCTCATTTCTCTGTTTCATGATAAGATATGATATTCATTGTGGAGTGTTATGTATACATCGTATTCACCTTAAAAGTATTTAAACGCGATACTTTCTTTGCCAGGAAATTGCGTCTGCAGGTATCTACGAATCGTAGCAATAGAGTTCTAATACTTCTTAAAACGCGATATCTCATCACATTTCTATGTTGCGTGATATGATATAATATTGCTTGTGGAGTGTTATGTATACCTCGTATTCACTTCAAAAGAATGTAAATGCGACACTTCCTTGCTACTAAATAGCATCTGCAGTTGTCTACGTATCGTAGCAATAGTGATCTAATGCTTCTTAAGGCGCGATATCGCATCTCATTTCTACGTTTCATGATAGGATATAATATACATTGCGAATTGTTGTGTATACCTCGTCAACGCTTCAAATGAATGTAAATGCGACACTTCCTTGCTAGGAAGTAGCGTTTCGAGATGTCTAAGTATCGAGGCAATATAGTTCTAATGCTTCTTAGAACGAGACATCGTATATACTTTCTATGTTTCACGATAAGATATAATATTAATTGCGCAGTGTCACGTACACCTCGCATACACATCAAATGCATGTAAATGCGACACTTCCTTGCTACTAAATAGCATCTGCAGTTGTATACGTATCGTAGCAATAGTGATCTAATGCTTTTTAGAAAGCGATATCGCATATCAATTCTATGTTTCATGATAAGATATAATATTCATTGTGGAGTGTTATGCATTCCTCGTACTCACTTCAAAAGTATTTAAATGCAACACTTGCTTGCTAGGAAATAGCGTTTGCAGATGTCTAGGTATCACAGCAATAGAGTTCTAATGCTTTTTAAAACGAGATATCGCATCTCATTTCTATGTTCAAGGATAAGATATAATATTAATTGCGAAGTGTCATGAATACCTTGTACTCACTTCAGAAGAATGTGAATGCGACACTTCCTAGCTGGGAAATAGCGTTTGCAGATGCCTACGTATTGTAGCAATAGAGTTCTAATGCTCCTTAAAACGCGATATCGCGTCTCATTTCTATGTTTCATGATAAGATATAATATTCATTGCGAAGTGTCATGTATACTTCGCATTCACTACAAGAGAATGTAAATGCGACACTTCCTTGCTAGGAAATAGCGTTTGCAGAAGTCTACGTATCATAGCAATAGATTTCTAATGTTTCTTAAAACGAGATATCGCATCGCATTTCTATGTTTCATAATAAGATAAAATATTCATTGTGGAGTGTTACGTATAGCTCGTATTCACTTCAAAGGAATGCAAATGCGACGCATACCTGCTAGGAAATAGCATTTGCAGTTGTCAACGTATCGTAGCAATAGAGTTCTAATGCTTCTTAAAACGCGATATCGCACCTCATTTCTATGTCTCATGATAAGATGTAATAATCATTGCGCAGAGTTATGTATTCCTCGTCTACACTTCAGAGGAATGTAAACGCGACACTTCCTTTCTATTGAATAGCGTTTGCAGAGATCTACGTACCGCAGCAATGGGGTTCTAATGCCTCTTATATCGCGATATCGCATCTCATTTCTATGCTTCATGATAAGATATAATATTCATTACGAAGTGTCATGTATACCTCGGATACACTTCAAATGAATGTAAATGCGACACTTCCTTGCTAGGAAATAGCGTTTGCAGATGTCTACGTATCGTAGCAATAGAGTTCTAATGCTTCTTAAAACGCGATATCGCATCTCATTTATATGTTTCGTGATAAGATATAATATTCATTGCGAAGTGTCATGTATACCTCGTACTCTCTCCAAACGAATGTAAGTGCAACAATTCCTTGCTAGGAAATAACTTATTCAGATGTCTACGTATCGTAGCAATTGAGTTCTAATGCTACTTAAATCGCGATATCGCATCTCAATTCCATGTTTCGTGATAAGATATAATATTCAATGCGAAGTGTCATGTACACCTCGTATTCACTTCAAAAGAATATAATTCGACACTTCCATGCTAGGAAATAGCGTTTGCAGATGTCTACGTATCGTAGCTATAGAGTTCTAATGCTTCTCAAAACGCGATATCGCATCTCATTTCTATGCTTCATGATAAGATTTAATATTCATTGCTAAGTGTCATGATTACCTCGTATTCACTCCAAACGAATGTAAATGCGACACTTCCTTGCTAGGAAATAGCGTATTCAGATGTCTACGTATCGTAGCAATAGAGTTCTAATGCTACTTAAATCGCGATATTGCATCTCATTTCTATGTTTCGTGATAAGATATAATATTCATTGCGAAGTGTCATGTACATCTCGTATTCACTTCAAAAGAATGTAAATGCGACACTTCCATGCTAGGAAATAGCGTCTGCAGATGCCTACGCGTCGAGACTATAGAGTTCTAGTGCTTCTTAAAACGCGATATCGCATCTCTCTCCTATGTTTCATGATAACATATAGTATTCATTGCGAAGTGTCATGTATACCTCGTCTTCTCTCCAAACGATTGTAAATGCGACACTTCCTTGCTAGGAAATAGCCTTTGCAGATGTCTACTTATCGAAGCAATAGAGTTCTAAAGCTACTTAAAACACGATATCGCATCTCACTTCAGTGTCTCATGATTAGATATAATATTCATTGCGATGTGTTATGTATTTCTCGTCTACACATCAAATGAATGTAAATGCGACACTTTCTTGCTAGCAAACAGCGTTTGCAGATGTCTACGTATCGATGCAATGGAGTTCTAAAGCTTCTTAAAACGGGATATCGCATCTCATTTCTATGCCTCATGATAAGATATTCATTGCGAAGTGTCATGTATATATCGTATTCACTTCAAAAGAAGATAAATGCGACACTTCCATGCTAGGAAATAGCGTTTGCAGATGTCTACGTATCGTAGCAATGGTGTTCTAATACTGCTTAAAACGCGATATCGCATCTCACATCTATGTTTCATGATGAGATATAATATTCATTGCGATTTGTCAAGTATACCTCGTATTCACTTCAAAAGAATGTAAATGCGACACTTCCATGCTAGCAAATAGCGTTTGCAGATGTCTGAGTATCGTAGCAATAGAGTTCTAATGCTTCTTAAAACGAGATGTCGCATCTCATTTCTATGTTTCATGATCAGATATAATATTCATTGCGAAGTGTCATGTATACCTCGTATTCACTTCAAAGGAATGTAAATGCGACACTTCCTTCCTAGGAGATAACAATTGCAGATGTCTACGCATCGTAGCAACAGAGTTCTAGCGCTTCTTACATCGCGATATCGCATCTCACTTCTATGTTTCATGATAAGATATAACATCCATTGCGAAGTGCCATGTATACCTCGTATGCACTTCAATGAAATGTAAATGCGACATTTCCTTGCTAGGAAATAGAGTTTGCAGATGTCTACGTATCGTAGCAATATAGTTCGAATGCTTCTTAAAATGAGAAGTCCTATTTCATTTCAATGTTTCGTAATAAGATATAATATTCATTGTGGACTGTTATGTATACCTCGTATTCACTTGAAAGGAATGTAAATGCGACACTTCCTTGCTAGGAAATAACATTTGCAGATGTCTACGCATCGTAGCAATAGAGTTCAAGCGCTTCTTAAATCGCGATATCGCATCTCACTTCTATGTTTCATGATAAGATATAATATTCATTGCGAACTGTCATGTATTCCTCGTATTCGCTTCAAAAGAATACAAATGCGGCATTTCCATGCTAGGAAATAGCGTTTGCAGATGTCTATGTATCGTAGCAATAGAGTTCTAATGCTTCTTAAAACGAGATGTCGCATCTCATTTCTATGTTTCATGATCAGATATAATATTCATTGCGAAGTGTCATGTATACCTCGTATTCACTTCAAAGGAATGTAAATGCGACACTTCCTTCCTAGGAGATAACAATTGCAGATGTCTACGCATCGTAGCAATAGAGTTCTAGCGCTTCTTACATCGCGATATCGCATCTCACTTCTATGTTTCATGATAAGATATAATATCCATTGCGAAGTGCCATGTATACCTCGTATTCACTTCAATGAAATGTAAATGCGACATTTCCTTGCTAGGAAATAGAGTTTGCAGATGTCTACGTATATTAGCAATAGATTTCTAATGCTTCTCAAAACGCGATATAGCACCTCATTCCTATGTTTCATGATAAGATATAATATTCATTGCGAAGTGTCATGTATATCTCGTATTCACTTCAAAAGGATGTAAATGCGACACTTCCTTGCTAGGAAATAGCGTTTCCAGATGACTACGTTTTGAAACAGTAGAGTTCTAATGATTCTTAAAATACCATATCGCATCTCACTTCTATGTATCATGATAAGATATAATATTCATTGCGAAGTGTCATGTATACTTCGTATTCGCTTCAAAAGAACGTAAATGCGACACTTAGATGCTAGGAAGTAGCGTTTGCAGACGTCTACGTATCGCAGCAATAGGGTTCTAATGCATCTTAAAACGCGATATCGCATATCACTTCTATGTATCATGATAAGATATAATATTCATTGCGAAGTGTCATGTATATCTCGTATTCACTTCAAAAGAATGTAAATGCGACACTTCCTTGCTAGGAAATAGCGTTTCCAGATGACTACGTTTTGAAACTATAGAGTTCTAATGATTCTTAAAATACCATATCGCATCTCACTTCTATGTATCATGATAAGATATAATATTCATTGCGAAGTGTCATGTATACTTCGTATTCGCTTCAAAAGAACGTAAATGCGTCACTTCCATGCTAGGAAATATTGTTTGCAGATGTCTACGTATCGCAGCAATAGGGTTCTAATGCTTCTTAAAACGCGATATCGCATCTCACTTCTATGTTTCATGATAAAATATAATATTCATTGCGAAGTGTCATGTATGCCTCGATTTCACTTCACAAAAATGTAAATGCGACACTTCCTTGCTAGGAAATATTGTTTGCAGATGTCTACGTATCACAGCAATAGAGTACTAATGCTTCTTAAAACGAGATGTAGTATTTCATTTCTATGTTTCGTAATAGGATATAATATTCATTGTTTAATGTTATGTATACCTCGTATTCACTTCAGTGGAATGTAAGTGCGAAATTTCCTTGCTAGGAAATAGAGTTTGCAGACGTCTACGTTTATTAGCAATAGAGTTCTAATGCTTCTCAAAACGCGATATAGCACCTCATTCCTATGTTTCATGATAAGATATAATATTCATTGCGAAGTGTCATGTATATTTCGTATTCGCTTCAAAAGGATGTAAATGCGACACTTCCTTGCTAGGAAATAGCGTTTCCAGATGACTACGTTTTGAGACAGTAGAGTTCTAATGATTCTTAAAATACCATATCGCATCTCACTTCTATGTATCATTATAAGATATAATATTCATTGCGAAGTGTCATGTATACTTCGTATTCGCTTCAAAAGAACGTAAATGCGACACTTAGATGCTAGGAAGTAGCGTTTGCAGACGTCTACGTATCGCAGCAATAGGGTTCTAATGCTTCTTAAAACGCGATATCGCATATCACTTCTATGTATCATGATAAGATATAATATTCATTGCGAAGTGTCATGTATATCTCGTATTCACTTCAAAAGAATGTAAATGCGACACTTCCATGCTAGCAAATAGCGTTTGCAGATGTCTGAGTATCGTAGCAATAGAGTTCTAATGCTTCTTAAAACGCGATATCGCATCTCACTTCTATGTTTCATAATATGATATAATATTCATTGCGAAGTGTCATGTATACATCGTATTCACTTCAAATGAATGTAAATGCGACACTTCCATGCTAGGAAATAGCGTTTGCAGATGTCTACGTATCGTAGCAAAAGAGTTCTAATGCTTCTTAAAACGAGATGTCGCATCTCATTTCTATGTTTCATGATCAGATATAATATTCATTGCGAAGTGTCATGTATACCTCGTATTCACTTCAAAGGAATGTAAATGCGACACTTCCTTCCTAGGAGATAACAATTGCAGATGTCTACGCATCGTAGCAATAGAGTTCTAGCGCTTCTTACATCGCGATATCGCATCTCACTTCTATGTTTCATGATAAGATATAATATCCATTGCGAAGTGCCATGTATACCTCGTATTCACTTCAATGAAATGTAAATGCGACATTTCCTTGCTAGGAAATAGAGTTTGCAGATGTCTACGTATCGTAGCAATATAGTTCGAGTGCTTCTTAAAATGAGAAGTCCTATTTCATTTCAATGTTTCGTAATAAGATATAATATTCATTGTGGACTGTTATGTATACCTCGTATTCACTTGAAAGGAATGTAAATGCGACACTTCCTTGCTAGGAAATAACATTTGCAGATATCTACGCATCGTAGCAATAGAGTTCTAGCGCTTCTTAAATCGCGATATCGCATCTCACTTCTATGTTTCATGATAAGGTATAATATTCATTGCGAAGTGTCATGTATACCTCGTATTAACTTCAAAAGAATACAAATGCGGCATTTCCATGCTAGGAAATAGCGTTTGCAGCTGTCTACGTATCGTAGCAATAGAGTTCTAATGCTTCTTAAAACGCAATATCGCATCTCACTTCTATGATTCATGAAAAGATATAATATTCATTATGAAGTGTCATGTATACTTCGTATTCACTTCAAAAGAATGTAATTGCGACACTTCCCTGCTAGGAAGTAGAGTTTGCAGATGTCTATGCATCGAAGCAATAGGGTTCTAATGCTTCTCAAAACGCGATGTCGCATCTCATTTCTATGTTTCTTGATCAGATGTAATACTCATTGGGAAGTGTCATGTATACCTCGTATTCACTTCAAAAGAATGTAAATGCGACACTTCCTTGCTAGGAAGTAGCGTTTCCAGATGACAACGTATCGAAAGAATAGAGTTCTAATACTTCTTAAAACGAGATGTCGCATCTCATTTCTATGTTTCATGATAAGATATAATATCGATTGCGAAGTGTCATGTATACCTCGTATTGACTTCAAATGAATGTAAATGCGACACTTCCTCGCTAGGAAATATTGTTTGCAGATGTCTACGTATCGTAGCAATAGAGTTCTAGCGCGTCTTATATCGCGATATCGTATCTCACTGCTATGTTTCATGATAAGATATAATATTCATTGTAGAGTGTTATGTATACCTCGTATTCACTTCAAAAGAATGTAAATGCGACACTTCCTTGCTAGGAAATAACATTTCCAGATGTCTACGCATCGTAGCAATAGAGTTCTAGCGCTTCTTAAATCGCGATTTCGCATCTGACTTCTATGTTTCGTGATAAGATATAATATTCATTGTAGAGTGTTATGTATACCTCATATTCACTTCAAAAGAATGTAAATGCGACACTTCCATGCTAGCAAATAGCGTTTGCAGATGTCTGAGTATCGTAGCAATAGAGTTCTAATGCTTCTTAAAAAGCGATATCGCATCTCACTTCTATGTTTCATAATATGATATAATATTCATTGCGAAGTGTCATGTATACATTGTATTCACTTCAAATGAATGTAAATGCGACACTTCCATGCTAGGAAATAGCGTTTGCAGATGTCTACGTATCGTAGCAAAAGAGTTCTAATGTTTCTTAAAACGAGATGTCGCATCTCATTTCTATGTTTCATGATCAGATATAATATTCATTGCGAAGTGTCATGTATACCTCGTATTCACTTCAAAGGAATGTAAATGCGACACTTCCTTCCTAGGAGATAACAATTGCAGATGTCTACGCATCGTAGCAACAGAGTTCTAGCGCTTCTTACATCGCGATATCGCATCTCACTTCTATGTTTCATGATAAGATATAATATCCATTGCGAAGTGCCATGTATACCTCGTATGCACTTCAATGAAATGTAAATGCGACATTTCCTTGCTAGGAAATAGAGTTTGCAGATGTCTACGTATCGTAGCAATATAGTTCGAATGCTTCTTAAAATGAGAAGTCCTATTTCATTTCAATGTTTCGTAATAAGATATAATATTCATTGTGGACTGTTATGTATACCTCGTATTCACTTGAAAGGAATGTAAATGCGACACTTCCTTGCTAGGAAATAACATTTGCAGATGTCTACGCATCGTAGCAATAGAGTTCGAGCGCTTCTTAAATCGCGATATCGCATCTCACTTCTATGTTTCATGATAAGATATAATATTCATTGCGAACTGTCATGTATTCCTCGTATTCACTTCAAAAGAATGTAAATGCGACACTTCCTTGCTAGGAAATATCATTTGCAGATGTCTACGCATCGTAGCAACAGAGATCTAGTGCTTCTTAAATCGCGATATCGCATCTCACTTCTATGTTTCATGATAAGGTATAATATTCATTGCGAAGTGTCATGTATACCTCGTATTAACTTCAAAAGAATACAAATGCGGCATTTCCATGCTAGGAAATAGCGTTTGCAGATGTCTACGTATCGTAGCAATAGAGTTCTAATGCTTCTTAAAACGAGATGTCGCATCTCATTTCTATGTTTCATGATCAGATATAATATTCATTGCGAAGTGTCATGTATACCTCGTATTCACTTCAAAGGAATGTAAATGCGACACTTCCTTCCTAGGAGATAACAATTGCAGATGTCTACGCATCGTAGCAATAGAGTTCTAGCGCTTCTTACATCGCGATATCGCATCTCACTTCTATGTTTCATGATAAGATATAATATCCATTGCGAAGTGCCATGTATACCTCGTATTCACTTCAATGAAATGTAAATGCGACATTTCCTTGCTAGGAAATAGAGTTTGCAGATGTCTACGTATATTAGCAATAGAGTTCTAATGCTTCTCAAAACGCGATATAGCACCTCATTCCTATCTTTCATGATAAGATATAATATTCATTGCGAAGTGTCATGTATATCTCGTATTCACTTCAAAAGGATGTAAATGCGACACTTCCTTGCTAGGAAATAGCGTTTCCAGATGACTACGTTTTGAAACTATAGAGTTCTAATGATTCTTAAAATACCATATCGCATCTCACTTCTATGTATCATGATAAGATATAATATTCATTGCGAAGTGTCATGTATACTTCGTATTCGCTTCAAAAGAACGTAAATGCGTCACTTCCATGCTAGGAAATATTGTTTGCAGATGTCTACGTATCGCAGCAATAGGGTTCTAATGCTTCTTAAAACGCGATATCGCATCTCACTTCTATGTTTCATGATAAAATATAATATTCATTGCGAAGTGTCATGTATACCTCGATTTCACTTCACAAAAATGTAAATGCGACACTTCCTTGCTAGGAAATATTGTTTGCAGATGTCTACGTATCACAGCAATAGAGTACTAATGCTTCTTAAAACG
Organism: Xylocopa sonorina; assembly: GCF_050948175.1. Lineage (NCBI taxonomy): Eukaryota > Metazoa > Arthropoda > Insecta > Hymenoptera > Apidae > Xylocopa > Xylocopa sonorina. Next base: position 739,186 of record NW_027490182.1, on the reverse strand, counting down.
AGATGTAGTATTTCATTTCTATGTTTCGTAACAGGATATAATATTCATTGTTTAATGTTATGTATACCTCGTATTCACTTCAGTGGAATGTAAGTGCGAAATTTCCTTGCTAGGAAATAGAGTTTGCAGACGTCTACGTTTATTAGCAATAGAGTTCTAATGCTTCTCAAAACGCGATATAGCACCTCATTCCTATGTTCCATGATAAGATATAATATTCATTGCGAAGTGTCATGTATATCTCGTATTCACTTCAAAAGGATGTAAATGCGACACTTCCTTGCTAGGAAATAGCGTTTCCAGATGACTACGTTTTGAAACAGTAGAGTTCTAATGATTCTTAAAATACCATATCGCATCTCACTTCTATGTATCATGATAAGATATAATATTCATTGCGAAGTGTCATGTATACTTCGTATTCGCTTCAAAAGAACGTAAATGCGACACTTAGATGCTAGGAAGTAGCGTTTGCAGACGTCTACGTATCGCAGCAATAGGGTTCTAATGCTTCTTAAAACGCGATATCGCATATCACTTCTATGTATCATGATAAAATATAATATTCATTGCGAAGTGTCATGTATATCTCGTATTCACTTCAAAAGAATGTAAATGCGACACTTCCATGCTAGCAAATAGCGTTTGCAGATGTCTGAGTATCGTAGCAATAGAGTTCTAATGCTTCTTAAAACGCGATATCGCATCTCACTTCTATGTTTCATAATATGATATAATATTCATTGCGAAGTGTCATGTATACATCGTATTCACTTCAAATGAATGTAAATGCGACACTTCCATGCTAGGAAATAGCGTTTGCAGATGTCTACGTATCGTAGCAAAAGAGTTCTAATGCTTCTTAAAACGAGATGTCGCATCTCATTTCTATGTTTCATGATCAGATATAATATTCATTGCGAAGTGTCATGTATACCTCGTATTCACTTCAAAGGAATGTAAATGCGACACTTCCTTCCTAGGAGATAACAATTGCAGATGTCTGCGCATCGTAGCAATAGAGTTCTAGCGCTTCTTACATCGCGATATCGCATCTCACTTCTATGTTTCATGATAAGATATAATATCCATTGCGAAGTGCCATGTATAACTCGTATTCACTTCAATGAAATGTAAATGCGACATTTCCTTGCTAGGAAATAGAGTTTGCAGATGTCTACGTATCGTAGCAATATAGTTCGAATGCTTCTTAAAATGAGAAGTCCTATTTCATTTCAATGTTTCGTAATAAGATATAATATTCATTGTGGACTGTTATGTATACCTCGTATTCACTTGAAAGGAATGTAAATGCGACACTTCCTTGCTAGGAAATAACATTTGCGGATGTCTACGCATCGTAGCAATAGAGTTCTAGCGCTTCTTAAATCGCGATATCGCATCTCACTTCTATGTTTCATGATAAGGTATAATATTCATTGCGAAGTGTCATGTATACCTCGTATTAACTTCAAAAGAATACAAATGCGGCATTTCCATGCTAGGAAATAGCGTTTGCAGATGTCTACGTATCGTAGCAATAGAGTTCTAATGCTTCTTAAAACGCAATATCGCATCTCACTTCTATGATTCATGAAAAGATATAATATTCATTATGAAGTGTCATGTATACTTCGTATTCACTTCAAAAGAATGTAATTGCGACACTTCCCTGCTAGGAAGTAGAGTTTGCAGATGTCTATGCATCGAAGCAATGGGGTTCTAATGCTTCTCAAAACGCGATGTCGCATCTCATTTCTATGTTTCTTGATCAGATATAATACTCATTGGGAAGTGTCATGTATACCTCGTATTCACTTCAAAAGAATGTAAATGCGACACTTCCTTGCTAGGAAGTAGCGTTTCCAGATGACAACGTATCGAAAGAATAGAGTTCTAATACTTCTTAAAACGAGATGTCGCATCTCATTTCTATGTTTCATGATAAGATATAATATCGATTGCGAAGTGTCATGTATACCTCGTATTGACTTCAAATGAATGTAAATGCGAAACTTCCTCGCTAGGAAATATTGTTTGCAGATGTCTACGTATCGTAGCAATAGAGTTGTAATGCTTCATAAAATGAGAAGTCGTATTTCATTTCTATGTTTCGTAATAAGATATAATATTCAATATGGAATGCTATGTATACCTCGTATTCACTTCAAAAGAATGTAAATGCGACACTTCCTTGCTAGGAAATAACATTTGCAGATGTCTACGCATCGTAGCAATAGAGTTCTAGTGCTTCTTAAATCGCGATATCGCATCTCACTTCTATGTTTCATGATCAGATATAATATTCATTGTGGAGTGATATGTATACCTGGTATTCACTTCAAGAGAATGTAAATGCGACACTTCCTTGCTAGGAAATATTGTTTGCAGATGTCTACGTATCGTAGCAATAGAGTTCTAATGCTTCTTAAAATGAGAAGTCGTATTTCATTTCCATGTTTCGTAATAAGATATAATATTCAATGTGGAATGTTATGTATACCTCGTATTTACTTCAGAACAATGTAAATGCGACACTTCCTTGCTAGGAAATAACATTTGCAGATGTCTACGCATCGTAGGAAAAGAGGTCTAATGCTTCTTAAAACGCTATATCGTATCTCACAGCTATGTTTCATGATAAGATGTAATATTCATTATGGAGTGTCATGTATACCTCATATTCACTTCAAAAGCATGTAAATACGAAACTTCCGTGCTAGGAAATAGCATTTCCAGACCACGTATCGAAAGAATAGGGTTCTGATACTTCTTAAAACGAGATGTCGCATCTCACTTCTACGTTTCATGATAAGATATAATATCCATTGCGAAGTGTCATGTATACCTCGTATTCGCTTCAAAAGAATGTAACTGCGACACTCCCATGCTAGGAAATAGCGATTGCCGATGTCTACGTATCGTAGCAATAGAGTTCTAATGCTACTTAAAACGAGATGTCGCATTTCATTTCTATGTTTCGTGATAAGATATAATATTCATTGTGGAGTGTTATGTATACCTCGTATTCACTTCAAAAGAATGTAAATGCGACACTTCCTTGTTAGGAAATAACATTTGCAGATGTCTACGCATCGTAGGAATAGAGTTCTAATGCTTCTTAGAACGCGATATAGTATCTCACTTCTATGTTTCATGATAAGATATAATATTCATTGTGAAATGTCATGTATACCTCGTATTAACTTCAAAAGAATGTAAATGCATCATTTCCATGCTAGGAAATAGCGTTTGCAGATGTCTACGTATCGTAGCAATAGGGTACTAATGCTTCTTAAAACGCGATATCGCATCTCACTACTATGTTTCATGATAAGATATAATATTCATTGCGAAGTGTCATGTATAGCTCGTATTCACTTCAAAAGAATATAAATGCGACACTTGCATGCTAGGAAATAGTGTTTGCAGATGTCTACGTTTCGTAGCAATAGAGTTCTAATGCTTCTTAAAACGCGATATCGCATCTCACTTCTATGTTTCATGATAAGATATAATATCCATTGCGAAGTGTCATGTATATCTCGTATTCACTTCAAAAGAATGTAAGTGCGACACTTCCACGCTGGGAAATAGCGTTTCCAGATGTCTACGTATCGTAGCAATAGAGTTCTAATGCTTCTTAAAACGCGATATCGCATCTCACTGCTATGTTTCATGATAAGATATAATATTCATTATGGAGTGTTATGTATACCTCGTATTCACTTCAAAAGAATGTAAATGCGACCCTTCCATGCTAGGAAATAGCCTTTGCAGATGTCTACGTATCGTAGCAATAGAGTTCTAATGCTTCTTAGAACGCGATGTCGCATCTCACTTCTATGTTTCATGATAAGATATAATATCCATTGCGAAGTGCCATGTATACCTCGTATTCACTTCAATGAAATGTAAATGCAACATTTCCTTGCTAGGAAGTAGCGTTTCCAGATGACAACGTATCGAAAGAATAGAGTTCTAATACTTCTTAAATCGAGATGTCGCATCTCACTTCTATGTTTCATGATAAGATATAATATTCATTGCGAAGTGTCATGTATACCTCGTATTCACTTCAAAAGAATGTAAATGCGAAACTTGCATGCTGGGAAATAGCGATTGCAGATGTCTACGTATCGTAGCAATAGCGTACTAATGCTTCTTAAAACGCGATATCGCATTTCATTTCTATGTTTCGTGATAAGATATAATATTTATTGTGGAGTGTTATGTATACCTCGTATTCACTTCAAAAGAATGTAAATGCGACACTTCCTTGCTAGGAAATAGCACTTGCAGATGTCTACGCATCGTAGCAATAGAGTTCTAGTGCTTCTTAAATCGTGATATCGCATCTCACTTCTATGTTTCGTGATAAGTTATAATATTCATTGTGGAGTGTTATGTATACTTCGTATTCACTTCAAAAGAATGTAAATGCGACACTTCCTTGCTAGGAAATATTGTATGCAGATGTCTACTTATCGTAGCAATAGAGTTCTAATGCTTCTTAAAACGAGAAGTCGTATTTCATTTCTATATTTCGTAACAAGATATAATATTCATTGTGGAATGTTATGTATACCTCGTATTCACTTCAAAAGAATGTATATGCGACACTTCCATGCTAGGAAATAGCGTTTGCAGATGCCTACGTATCGTGGCAATAGGGTTATAATGCTTCTTAAAACGAGATGTCGCATCTCATTTCTATGTCTCATGATAAGATATAATATTCATTGCGAAGTGTCATGTATACCTCGTGTTCACTTCAATGGAATGTAAATGCGACATTTCCTTCCTAGGAAATAGAGTTTCCAGATATCTACGTATTGTAGCGTTAGAGTTCTAATGCTTCTTAAAACGCGATATCGCTACTTATTTCCATGCTTCATGATAAGATATAATATTCATTATGGAGTGTTATGTATACCTCGTATTCACTTCAAAAGAATGTAAATGCGACACTTCCTTGCTAGGAAATAGCACTTGCAGATGTCTAGGCATCGTAGCAATTGAGTTCTAATGCTTCTTAAAACGCGATATCGCATCTCACTTCTATGTTCCATGATAAGATATAATATTCATTGCAAAGTGTCATGTATACCTCGTATTCACTTCAAAAGAATGTAAATGCTCCTTGCTAGGAAATAGCGTTTGCAGATGTCTACGTATCGTAGCAATAGAGTTCTAATGCTTCTCAAAACGCGATATCGCATCTCTCTTTTATGTTACATGATATGATATAATGTTCATTGCGAAGTGTCATGCATACCTCGTATTCACTTCAATGGAATGTAAATGCGACACTTCCTTGCTAGGAAATAGCGTTTGCAGATGTCTACGTATCGTAGCAATAGAGTTTTAATGCTTCTCAAAACGCGATATCGCATCTCATTTCTATGCTTCATGATAAGATGTAATATTCATTGCGAAGTGTCATGTATACCTCGTATTCACTCCAAAGGAATGTAAATGCGACACTTCCTTGCTAGGAAATAGCGTATTCGGATGTCTACGCGTCGGGGCAATAGAGTTCTAATGCTTCTTAAAACGCGATATCACATCTCATTTATATGTTTCGTGATAAGATGTAATATTCATTGCGAAGTGTCATGTATACCTCGTATTCACATCAAAAAAATGTAAATGCGACTATTGCTTGCTAGGAAATAGCGTTTGCAGATGTCTACGTACCGTAGCAATAGAGTTCTAATGCTTCTCAAAACGCGATATCGCATCTCATTTCTATGTTTCCTGATAAGATATAATATTCATTGCGAAGTGTCATGTACACCACGTATTCACTTCAAAAGAATGCAAATGCGACACTTCCATGCTAGGAAATAGCGTCTGCAGATGTCTACTCGTCGAGGCAATAGAGTTCTAATGCTTTTTAAAACGCGATATCGCATCCCACTTCTATGTTTCGTGATAAGTTATGATATTCATTCCGGAGTGTCATGTAAACCTCAAATTCACTTCAAAAGAATGTAAATGCGACTATTGCTTGCTAGGAAATAGCGTTCGCAGATGTCTACGTATCGTAGCAATAGAGTTCTAATGCTTCTCAGAACGGGATATCGCATCTCAATTCTATGTTTCGTGATAAGTTGTAATATCCATTCCGAAGTGTCATGTATACCTCGAATTCCCTTCAAAAGAATGTAAATGCGACACTTCCATGCTAGGAAATAACGTTTGCAGATATCTGCGCATCGAGGCAATAGGGACCTAATGCTTCTTAAAACGCGATATCGCATCTAACTTCTATATTGCATGATAAGATATAATGTTCATTGCGAAGTGTCATGTATACCTCGTATTCACTTCAAAAGAATGTAAATGCGAATCATCCTTGCTCGGAAATAGCGTTTGCAGATGTCTACGTATCGTAGCAATAGATTTCTAATGCTTCTCAAAACGCGATATCGCATCTCATTTCTATGCTTCATGATAAGATATAATATTCATTCCGGAGTGTCATGTAAACCTCAAATTCACTTCAAAAGAATGTAAATGCGACTACTGCTTGCTAGGAAATAGCGTTTGCAGATGTCTACGTATCGTAGCAATAGAGTTCTAATGCTTCTCAGAACGCGATATCGCATCTCATTTCTACGTTTCCTGATAAGATATAATATTCATTGCGAAGTGTCTTGTACACCTCGTATTCTCTCAAAAACGAATGTAAATGCGATACTTCCTTGCCAGGAAATGGCGTTTGCAGATGTCTACGTATCGTAGCAATAGAGTTCTAATGCTTCTCAAAACGCGATATCGCATCTCTCTTTTATGTTACATGATATGATATAATGTTCATTGCGAAGTGTCATGCATACCTCGTATTCACTTCAAGGGAATGTAAATGCGACACTTCCCTGCTAGGAAATAGCGTTTGCAGATGTCTACGTATCGTAGCAATAGAGTTTTAATGCTTCTCAAAACGCGATATCGCATCTCATTTCTATGCTTCATGATAAGATGTAATATTCATTGCGAAGTGTCATGTATACCTCGTATTCACTCCAAACGAATGTAAATGCGACACTTCCTTGCTAGGAAATAGCGTATTCAGATGTCTACGCGTCGGGGCAACAGAGTTCTAATGCTTCATAAAACGCGATATCGCATCTCTCTTCTATGCTTCATGATAATATATAATATTCATTGCGATGTGTCATGTGTACCTTGTATTCTCTCCAAACCAATGTAAATGCGACACTGCCTTGCTAGGAAATGGCGTTTTCAGATCTCTACGTATCGTAACAATAGGCTTCTAATGCTCCATAAAACGCGATATCGCATCTCTCTTCTATGTTTCATGATAAGATATAATATTCATTGCGAAGTGTCATGTATACCTCGTATTCTCTCCAAAAGAATGTAAATGCGACACTTCCTTGCTAGGAAATGGCGTTTTCAGATCTTTACGTACCGTAGCTATAAATTTCTAATGCTACTTAAATCAGGATATCGCATCTCATTCCTATGTTTCGTGATAAGATATAATATTCCTTGCGAAGTATCATGTACACCTCGTATTGACTTCAAAAGAATGTAAATGCTACTATTGCTTGCTAGGAAATAGCGTTTGCAAATGTCTACGTATCGTAGCTATAGAGTTCTAATGCTACTTAAATCGCGATATCGCATCTCATTTTTTATGTTTCGTGATAAGTTGTAATATCCATTCCGAAGTGTCATGTATACCTCGAATTCCCTTCAAAAGAATGTAAATGCGACACTTCCATGCTAGGAAATAACGTTTGCAGATATCTGCGCATCGAGGCAATAGGGACCTAATGCTTCTTAAAACGCGATATCGCATCTAACTTCTATATTGCATGATAAGATATAATGTTCATTGCGAAGTGTCATGTATACCTCGCATTCACTTCAAAAGAATGTAAAGGCGAATCATCCTTGCTCGGAAATAGCGTTTGCAGATGTCTACGTATCGTAGCAATAGATTTCTAATGCTTCTCAAAACGCGATATCGCATCTCATTTCTATGCTTCATGATAAGATATAATATTCATTCCGGAGTGTCATGTAAACCTCAAATTCACTTCAAAAGAATGTAAATGCGACTAGTGCTTGCTAGGAAATAGAGTTTGCAGATGTCTACGTATCGTAGCAATAGATTTCTAATGCTTCGTAGATCGCGATATCGCATCTCATTTATATGTTTCGTGATAAGATATAATATTCATTGCGAAGTGTCATGTATACCTCGTATTCACATCAAAAAAATGTAAATGCGACTATTGCTTGCTAGGAAATAGCGTTTGCAGATGTCTACGTACCGTAGCAATAGAGTTCTAATGCTACTTAAATCGCGATATCGCATCTCATTTCTATGTTTCGTGATAAGATACAATATTCATTGCGAAGTGTCATGTATACCACGTATTCACTTCAAAAGAACGTAAATGCGACGTTTCCATCCTAGGAAATAGCGTCTGCGATTGTCTACGCGTCGAGGCAATAAAGTTCTAATGCTTCTTAAAACGCGATATCGCATCTCACATCTATGTTTCATTATAAGACATAATATTCATTGCGAAGTGTCATGCATATCTCGTATTCACTTCAAAAGAATGTAAATGCGACTATTCCTTGCTAGGGCGTAGCGTTTGCAGATGCCTACGTATCGTAGCAATAGATTTCTAATGCTTCTTAGATCGCGATATCGCATCTCATTTCTATGTTTCGTGATAGGTTATAATATTCATTCCGAAGTGTCATGTAAACCTCGTATTCACTCCAAACGAATGTCAATGCGACACTTCCATGCTAGGAAATAGCGTCTGCAGATGTCTACGTATCGTAGCAATAGCGTTCTAATGCTACTTAAATCGCGATATCGCATCTCATTTCTATGTATCGTGATAAGATATAATATTCATTGCGAAGATTCATGTATACCTCGTATTCACTTCAAACGAATGTAAATGCGACACTTCCTTGCTAGGAAATAGCGCATTCAGATGTCTACGTATCGTAGCAATAGAGTTCTAATGCTTCTCAAAACGCGATATCGCATCTCTCTTTTATGTTACATGATATGATATAATGTTCATTGCGAAGTGTCATGAATACCTCGTATTCACTTCAAAAGAATGTAAATGCGACTATTGCTTGCTATTAAATAGCGTTTGCAGATGTCTCCGCATCGAGGCCATAGCGTTCTAATGCTTCTTAAAACGCGATATCGCATCTCTCTTCAATGTTTCATGATATGATATAATAGTCATTGCGAAGTGTCATGTATACCTCGTATTCACTTCAAAAGAATGTAAATGCGAATCTTCCTTGCTCGGAAATAGCGTTTGCAGATGTCTACGTATCGTAGCAATAGAGTTATAATGCTTCTCAAAACGCGATATCGCATCTCATTTCTATGCTTCATGATAAGATATGATATTAATTGCGAAGTGTCATGTATACCTCGTATTCACTTCAAAAGAATGTAAGTGCGACACTTCAATGCTAGGAAATGGCGTTTGCAGATGTCTCCTCATGGAGGCCGTAGAATTCTATTGCTTCTTAAAACGCGATATCGCATCCCTCTTCTGTGTTTCATGATAAGATACAATATTCATTGCGAAGTGTCATGTACACCTCGTATTCAATTCAAAGGAAACTAAATGCGACTATTGCTTGCTAGGAAATAGCGTTTGCAGATGTCTACGTATCGTAGCAATAAGTCCTCATGCTACTTAAATCGCGATATCGCATCTCATTTCTATGCTTCATGATAAGATATAATATTCATTCCAGAGTGTCATGGAAACCTCAAATTCACTTCAAAAGAATGTAAATGCGACTACTGCTTGCTAGGAAATAGCGTTTGCAGATGTCTACGTATCGTAGCAATAGGGTTCTAATGCTTCTCAGAACGCGATATCGCATCTCATTTCTACGTTTCCTGATAAGATATAATATTCATTGCGAAGTGTCATGTACACCTCGTATTCACTTCAAAAGAATTTAAATGCGACTATTCCTTGTTAGGAAATAGCGTTTGCAGATGCCTACGTATCGTAGCAATGGAGTTCTAATGCTTCTTAGATCGCGATATCGTATCTCATTTATATGTTTCGTGTTAAGATATAATATTCATTGCGAAGTGTCACGTATACCTCGTATTCACTTCAAACGAATGTAAATGCGACACTTCCATGCTAGGAAATAGCGTTTGCAGAGGTCTCCGCATTGAGGCCATAGAGTTCTAATGCTTCTTAAAACGCGATATCGCATCTCACTTCTATGTTTCATGATAATATATAATATTCATTGCCAAGTGACATGTATACCTCGTATTAACTTCAAAAGAATGTAAATGCGACTACTGCTTGCTAGGATATAGCTTTTGCAGATGTCTACGTATCGTAGCAATAGAGTTCTAATGCTTCTTAAACCGAGATGTCGCATTTCATTCCTATGTTTCGTGATAAGATATAATATTCATTGTGGAGTGTCATGTATACCTCCTATTCACTCCAAACGAATGTAAATGCGACACTTCCTTGCTGGGAAATAGCGTCTGCAGATGTCCACGCATCGAGGCAATAGATTTCTAATGCTTCTTAAAACGCGATATCGCATCTCATTTCTATGTTTCATTATAAGATATAATATTCATTGCGAAGAGTCATGTATACCTCGTATTCACTTCAAAAGAATGTAAATGCGACTATTCCTTGCTAGGAAATAACTTCTGCAGATGCCTACGTTTCGTAGAAATATATTTCTGACACTTCTTAAAACGCGATATCGCATCTCATTTCTAAGATTCATGATAAGATACAATATTCATTGCGAAGTGGTATGTATTCCTCGTCTACACTTCAAATGAATGCAAATGCGACACTTCCGTGCTAGGAAATAGCGTTTGCAGATGTCTACGCATCGTAGCAATAGTGGTCTAATGCTTCTTAGAACGCGATATCGCATCTCACTTCTATGTTTCACGATAAAATATAATATTTATTGCGAAGTGTCGTGTATACCTCGTATTCGCTTCAAAAGAATGTAAATGCGACATTTCCATGCTAGGAAATAGCGTTTGCAGATGTCTACATATCGTAGCAATAGTGTTCTAATGCCTCTTAAAACGCGATATCGCATCTCACTTCTATGTTTCATGATAAGATATAATACTCATTGCGAAGTGTCATGTATATCTCGTATTCATTTCAGAAGAATATAAAAGCGGCATTTTCCTTGTTAGAAAGTAGCGCTTGCAGATGTCTAAGTATCGAAGCAATGGTGTTTTAATGCTTCTCTGAACGCGATATCGCATCTCATTCCTATGTTTCAAGATAAGATATAATACTCATTGCGAAGTGTCATGTACACCTCGTATTCACTTCAACAGAATGTAAGTGCGACACTTCCTTGCTAGGAAATAGCGTCTGCAGATGTCTACGTATCGAAGCAACAGAGTTCTAATGCCTCTTAAAACGCGATATCGCATCTCATTTCTATGTTTCGTGATAAGATATAATATTAATTGCGAAGTGTCATGTATACCTCGTATTCACTTCAAAAGAATGTAAGTGCGACACTTCAATGCTAGGAAATGGCGTTTGCAGATGTCTCCGCATGGAGGCCGTAGAATTCTATTGCTTCCTAAAACGCGATATCGCATCCCTCTTCTGTGTTTCATGATAAGATACAATATTCATTGCGAAGTGTCGTGTACACCTCGTATTCAATTCAATAGAAACTAAATGCGACTATTGCTTGCTAGGAAATAGCGTTTGCAGATGTCTACGTATCGTAGCAATAGAGTCCTAATGCTACTTAAATCGCGATATCGCATCCCATTTACATGTTTCGTGATAAGATATAATATTCATTGCGAAATGTCATGTATACATCGTATTCACTCTAAAAGAGTGTAAGTGCGACACTTCCATCCTAGGAAATGGCGTTTGCAGATGCCTCCGCATCGAGGACATAGGGTTCTAATGCTTCTTAAAACGCGATATCGCATCTCATTTATATGTTTCGTGATAAGATATAATATTCATTGCGTAGTGTCATGTATATCTCGAATTCACTTCAAGAGAATTTAAATGCGACTATTACTTGCTAGGAAGTAGAGTTTGCAGATATATACGTATCGTAGCAGTAGAGTTCTAATGCTACTTAAATCGCGGTATCGCATCACATTTATATGTTTCCTGGTAAGATATAATATTCATTGCGAAGTGTCATGTATACATCGTATTCACTTCAAAGGAATGTAAATGCGAATATCCCTTGCTAGGAAATAGCGTTTGCAGATTCCTACGCATCGTAGCAATAGAGTTCTAATGGTTCTTACATCGCGATATCGCATCTCATTTCTATGTTTCGTGATAAGTTATAATATTCATTCCGAAGTGTCATGTATACCTCGAATTCACTTCAGAAGAATGTAAATGCGACACTTCCATGCAAGGAAATAGCGTTTGCAGATATCTCCGCATCGATGCAATAGGGTTATAATGCTTCTTAAAACGCGCTATCGCATCTCATTCCTATGTTACATGATAAGATATAATGTTCATTGCGAAGTGTCATGTATACCTCGTATTCACTTCAAAACAATGTAAATGCGAATCTTCCTTGCTAGGAAATAGCGTTTGCAGATGTCTATGTATCGTAGCAATAGAGTTCTATGCTTCTCAAAACGCGATATCGCATCTCATTTCTATGCTTCATGATAAGATATAATATTCATTGCGAAGTGTCATGTATGCCTCGCATTCACTCCAAACGAATGTAAATGCGAAAATTCCTTGCTAGGAAATAGCGTATTCAGATGTCTACGTATCGTAGCAATGGAGTTCTAATGCTTCTTAAAACGCGATATCGCATCTCACTTCTATGATTGATCATAAGATATAATATTCATTGCGAAGTGTCATGTATACCTCGTATTCACTTCAGAAGAATGTAAGTGCGACACTTCCATGCTAGGAAATAGCGTTTGCAGATGTCTCCGCATGGAGGCCATAGAGTTCTAGTGCTTCTTAAAACGCGATATCGCATCTCTCTTCTATGTTTCATGATGAGATATAATATTCATTGCGATGTGTCATGTATACCTCGTATTCATTTCAAAAGAATGTAAATGCAACTATTGCTTGCTAGGAAATAGCCGTTGCAGATGTCTACGTATCGTAGCAATAGAGTTCAAATGCTACTTAAATCGCGATATCGCATCTCATTTCTATGTTTCGTGATAAGATACAATATTCATTGCGAAGTGTCATGTATACCACGTATTCACTTCAAAAGAACGTAAATGCGACGTTTCCATCCTAGGAAATAGCGTCTGCAGATGTCTACGCGTCGAGGCAATAGAGTTCTAATGCTTCTTAAAACGCGATATCGCATCTCACATCTATGTTTCATTATAAGACATAATATTCATTGCGAAGTGTCATGCATATCTCGTATTCACTTCAAAAGAATGTAAATGCGACTATTCCTTGCTAGGGCGTAGCGTTTGCAGATGCCTACGTATCGTAGCAATAGATTTCTAATGCTTCTTAGATCGCGATATCGCATCTCATTTCTATGTTTCGTGATAGGTTATAATATTCATTCCGAAGTGTCATGTAAACCTCGAATTCACTTCAAAAGGATGTAAATGCGACTATTGCTTGCTAGGAAATAGCGTTTGCAGATGTTTACGTATCGTAGCAATAGAGTTCTAATGCTTCTCAAAACGCGATACCGCATCTCATTTCTATGCTTCATGATAAGATATAATATTCATTGCGAAGTGTCATGTATATCTCGCATTCACTCCAAACGAATGTAAATGCGACATTTCTTTGCTAGGAAATAGCGTGTTCAGATATCTACGTGTCGTAGCAATAGAGATCTAATGCTACTTAAATCGCGATATTGAATCTCATTTATATGTTTCGTGATAAGATGCAATATTCATTGCGAAGTGTCATGTATACCTCGAATTCACTTCAAAAGAATGCAAATGCGACAATTCCTTGCTAGGGCATAGCGTTTGCGATGCCTACGTATCGTACCAATAGAGTTCTAATGGTTCTTAGATCGCGATATCGCATCTCATTTCTATGTTTCGTGATAAGTTATAATATTCATTCCGAAGTGTCATGTATACCTCGAATTCACTTCAGAAGAATGTAAATGCGACACTTCCATGCAAGGAAATAGCGTTTGCAGATATCTCCGCATCGATGCAATAGGGTTATAATGCTTCTTAAAACGCGCTATCGCATCTCATTCCTATGTTACATGATAAGATATAATGTTCATTGCGAAGTGTCATGTATACCTCGTATTCACTTCAAAACAATGTAAATGCGAATCTTCCTTGCTAGGAAATAGCGTTTGCAGATGTCTATGTATCGTAGCAATAGAGTTCTATGCTTCTCAAAACGCGATATCGCATCTCATTTCTATGCTTCATGATAAGATATAATATTCATTGCGAAGTGTCATGCATACCTCGCATTCACTCCAAACGAATGTAAATGCGACAATTCCTTGCTAGGAAATAGCGTATTCAGATGTCTACGTATCGTAGCAATGGAGTTCTAATGCTTCTTAAAACGCGATATTGCATCTCACTTCTATGATTGATCATAAGATATAATATTCATTGCGAAGTGTCATGTATACCTCGTATTCACTTCAAAAGAATGTAAGTGCGACACTTCCATGCTAGGAAATAGCGTTTGCAGATGTCTCCGCATGGAGGCCATAGAGTTCTAATGCTTCTTAAAACGCGATATCGCATCTCTCTTCTATGTTTCATGATAAGATATAATATTCATTGCGATGTGTCATGTATACCTCGTATTCATTTCAAAAGAATGTAAATGCAACTATTGCTTGCTAGGAAATAGCCGTTGCAGATGTCTACGTATCGTAGCAATAGAGTTCTAATGCTACTTAAATCGCGATATCGCATCTCATTTCTATGTTTCGTGATAGGATACAATATTCATTGCGAAGTGTCATGTATACCACGTATTCACTTCAAGAGAACGTAAATGCGACGTTTCCATCCTAGGAAATAGCGTCTGCAGATGTCTACGCGTCGAGGCAATAGAGTTCTAATGCTTCTTAAAACGCGATATCGCATCTCACATCTGTGTTTCATTATAAGACATAATATTCATTGCGAAGTGTCATGCATATCTCGTATTCACTTCAAATGAATGTAAATGCGACTATTCCTTGCTAGGGCGTAGCGTTTGCAGATGCCTACGTATCGTAGCAATAGATTTCTAATGCTTCTTAGAGCGCGATATCGCATCTCATTTCTATGTTTCGTGATAGGTTATAATATTCATTCCGAAGTGTCATGTAAACCTCGAATTCACTTCAAAAGGATGTAAATGCGACTATTGCTTGCTAGGAAATAGCGTTTGCAGATGTTTACGTATCGTAGCAATAGAGTTCTAATGCTTCTCAAAACGCGATACCGCATCTCATTTCTATGCTTCATGATAAGATATAATATTCATTGCGAAGTGTCATGTATATCTCGTATTCACTCCAAACTAATGTAAATGCGACATTTCTTTGCTAGGAAATAGCGTGTTCAGATATCTACGTGTCGTAGCAATAGAGATCTAATGCTACTTAAATCGCGATATTGAATCTCTTTTATATGTTTCGTGATAAGATGCAATATTCATTGCGAAGTGTCATGTAAACCTCGAATTCACTTCAGAAGAATGTAAGAGCAAATATTGCATGCTAGGTAATAGCGTTTGCAGATGTCTACGTATCGTAGCAATAGAGTTCTAATGCTTCTAAAAACGCGATATCGCATCTCATTTCTATGCTTCATGATATGATATAATATTCATTGCGAAGTGTCATGTATACCTCGTATTCACTCCAAACGAATGTCAATGCGACACTTCCTTGCTAGGAAATAGCGTCTGCAGATGTCTACGTATCGTAGCAATAGCGTTCTAATGCTACTTAAATCGCGATATCGCATCTCATTTCTATGTATCGTGATAAGATATAATATTCATTGCGAAGTTTCATGTATACCTCGTATTCACTTCAAACGAATGTAAATGCGACACTTCCTTGCTAGGAAATAGCGCATTCAGATGTCTACGTATCGTAGCAATAGAGTTCTAATGCTACTTAAATCGCGATATCGCATCTCATTTCTATGTTTCGTGATAAGATACAATATTCATTGCGAAGTGTCATATATACCACGTATTCACTTCAAAAGAACGTAAATGCGACGTTTCCATCCTAGGAAATAGCGTCTGCAGATGTCTACGCGTCGAGGCAATAGAGTTCTAATGCTTCTTAAAACGCGATATCGCATCTCACTTCTATGTTTCACGATAAGATATAATGTACTTTGCTAAGTGTCATGTATATCTCGTATTGACTTCAAGAGAATGTAAATGCGACTATTGCTTACTAGCAAATAGCGTTTGCAGATGTCTACGTATCGTAGCAGCAAAGTTCTAATGCTACTCAAACCGCGATATCGCATCTCATCTATATGTTTCGTGATAAGATATAATATTCATTGCGAAGTGTCATGTATACCTCGTATTCACCTCAAAAGAATGTAAGTGCGGCACTTCCATGCTAGGAAATAGCATTTGCAGATGTTTCCGCATCGAGGCCATAGAGTTCTAATGCTTCTTAAAACGCGATATCGCATCTCTCTTCTATGTTTCATGATGAGATATAATATTCATTGCGAAGTGTCATGTACACCTCGTATTCACTTCAAAAGAATGTAAATGCGAATCTTCCTTGCTCGGAAAAAGCGTATTCAGATGTCTACGTATCGTAGCAATAGAGTTCTAATGCTACTTAAATCGCGATATAGCATCTCATTTCTATGTTTCGTTATAAGATATAATATTTAATGCGAAGTGTCATGAATACCTCGTATTCACTTCAAAAGTCTGTAAATGCGACTATTGCTTGCTAGGAAATAGCGTTTGCAGATGTCTCCGCATCGAGGCCATAGAGTTCTAATGCTTCTCAAAACGCGATATCGCATCTCATTTCTATGCTTCGCGATAAGATATAATATTTATTGCAAAGTGTCATGTACACCTAGTATTCACTTCAAAAGAATGTAAATGCAACTATTGCTTGCGAGGAAATAGCGTTTGCAGATGTCTACGTATCGTAGCACTAGAGTTCTAATGCTTCTCAAAACGCGATATCGCATTTCATTTCTATGCTTCATGATAAGATATAATATTCATTGCGAAGTGTCATGTGTACCTCGTATTCACTCCAAACGAATGTAAATGCGACACTTCCTTGCTAGGAAATAGCGTATTCAGATGTCTACGTATCGTAGCAATAGCGTTCTAATGCTTCTTAGATCGCGATATCGCATCTCATTTCTATGCTTCGTGATAAGTTAGAATATTCATTCCGAAGTGTCATGTAAACCTCGAATTCACTTCAAAAGAGTCTAAATGCGTCATTTCCATGCTAGGAAATAGCCTTTGCAGATATCTCCGCATCGAGGCAATAGGGTTCTAATGCTTCTTAAAACGCGATATCGCATCTCACTTTTATGTTACATGATAAGATATAATGTTCATTGCGAAGTGTCATGTATACCTCGTATTCACTTCAAAAGAATGTAAATGCGACTATTCATTGCTAGGAAATAGCGTCTGCAGATGTCTACACGTCGAGGCAACAGAGTTCTAGTGCTTCTTAAAACGCGATGTCGCATCTCATTTCTATGCTTCATGATAAGATATAATATTCATAGCGAAGTGTCATGAATACCTCGTATTCACTCCAAACGAATGGAAATGCAGCACTTCCTTATTAGGAAATAGCGTTTGCAGATATCTGCGCATCGAGGCAAAAGGGACCTAATGCTTCTTGAAATGCGATATCGCATCTCACTTCTATGTTACATGATAAGATATAATGTTCATTGCGAAGTGTCATGAATACCTCGTATTCACTTCAAAAGAATGTAAATGCGAATCTTCCTTGATCGGAAATAGCGTTTGCAGATGTCTACGTATCGTAGCAATAGATTTCTAATGCTTCTCAAAACGCGATATCGCATCTCATTTCTATGCTTCATGATAAGATATAATATTCATTGCGAAGTGTCATGTATACCTCGTACTCACTTCAAAAGAATGTAAATGCGACTATTCCTTGTTAGGAAATAGCGTTTGCAGATGCCTACGTATCGTAGCAATAGAGTTCTAATGCTTCGTAGATCGCGATATCGCAACTCATTTCTATGTTTCGTGATAAGATATAATATTCATTGCAAAGTGTCATGTACACCTCGTATTCACTATAAAAGAATGTAAATGCAACTATTGCTTGCTAGGAAATAGCGTTTGCAGATGTTTACGTATCGTAGAAATAGAGTTCTTATGCTTCTCAAGACGCGATATCGCATCTCATTTCTATGCTTCATGATAAGATATAATATTCATTGCGAAGTGTCATGTATACCTCGTATTCACTCCAAACGAATGTAAATGCGACACTTCCTTGCTAGGAAATAGCGTATTCAGATGTCTCCGCATCGAGGCCATAGAGTTCTAATGCTTCTTAAAACGCGATATCTCATCTCTCTTCTATGTTTCATGATAAGATATAATGTTCATTGCGAAGTGTCATGTATACCTCGTATTCACTTCAAAAGAATGTAAATGCGGCTATTCATTGCTAGGAAATAGCGTCTGCAGATGACTACACGTCGAGGCAATAGTGTTCTAATGCTTCTTAAAACGCGATGTCGCATCTCATTTCTATGCTTCATGATAAGATATAATATTCATAGCGAAGTGTCATGAATACCTCGTATTCACTCCAAACGAACGGAAATGCGGCACTTCCTTGCTTGGAAATAGCGTTTGCAGATATCTGCGCATCGAGGCAATAGGGATCTAATGCTTCTTGAAATGCGAAATCGCATCTCACTTCTATGTTACATGATAAGATATAATGTCCATTGCGAAGTGTCATGCATACCTCGTACTCACTTCAAAAGAATCTAAATGCGAATCTTCCTTGCTGGGAAATAGCTTATTCAGATGTCTACGTATCGTGGCAATAGAGTTCCAATCCTACTTAAATAGCGATATCGCATCTCATATCTATGTTTCGTGATAAGATATAATATTCATCGCGAAGTGTCATGTGCACCTCGTATTCACTTCAAGAGAATGTAAATGCGACACTTCCATGCTAGGAAATAGAGTCTGCAGATGTATACACGTCGAGGCAATGGAGTTCTAATGCTTCTTAAAACGCGATGTCGCATCTCACTTCTATGTTTCATGATAAGATATGATATTCATTGCGAAGTGTCATGTATACCTCGTATTCACATCAAAGTAATGTAAATGTGACTATTCCTTGCTAGGAAATAGCGTTCGCAGATGCCTACGTATTGTAACAATAGAGTTCTAATGCTTCTCAAAACGCGATATCGCATCTCATTTTTATGTTTCATCATAGGATATGATATTTATAACGAAGTGTCACTTATACCTCGCATACAATTCAAATGAATGTAAATGCGACACTTCATTTCTATAGGAAATAGCATTTGCAGATGTCTACGTATCGAAGCAATAGATTTCTAATGTTTCTTAAAACGCGATATCGCATTTCACTTCTATGTTTCACGATAAGATATAATATCCATTCCGAAGTGTCATGTATACCTCGTGTTCACTTCAAAAGAATGTAAATGCGACACTTCCCTGCTACGAAATAGCGTTTGCAGATGTCAACGTATCGAGGCAATGGTGCTCTAATGCTTCTTAAATCGCGATATCGCATCTCATTTCTATGTTTGATGATAAGATATAATATCCATTCCGAAGTGTCACGTATACCTCGTATTCACTTCAAATGAATGTAAATGCGACTCTGTCTTGCTAGGAACTAGCGTTTGCAGATGTGTACGTAACGTAGCAATAGTGTTCTAATGCTTCTCAAAGCGCGATGTCGCATTTCATTTCCTTGTTTCATGATAAGGTATAATATTCATTGCGATGAGTCATGTACACCTCCCCTTCACTTCGAAAGAATGTAAATGCGACATTTCCTTTCTAGGAAATAGCGTTTGCAGAGGTCTATGTATCGTAGCATTAGAGTTCTAACGTTTCTAAAAACTCGATATCGCATCTCATTCCTATGTTTGATGATAAGGTATAATATTCGTCGAGCAGTGGTATGTATACCTCGTATTCACATCAAAAGAATGTAAATGCGACACTTCCTTGCTAGGAAACATCGTTTGCAGATGTCTTTGTGTCGCAGAATTAGAGTTCTGACACTTCCTAACACGCGACGTCGCATCTCATTTCTGTGTTTCATGATAAGGTACAATATTCATTGCGAAGTGTCATGTATAACTCCTATTGACTTCAAAGGAATGTAAATGCGGCACTTCTTTGCTAGGAATTAGCGTTTCCAGATATCTGGGTATCGATACAATAGAGTTCTAATGCTTCTTAAAGCGAGATGTCGCATCTCATTTCACTGTTTCATGATAAGACATAATATTCATTGCGAAGTGACATGTATACCTCGTATTCACATAAAAAAAATGTAAATGCGACACTTCCTTGTTAGGAAATAGCGTTTGCAGATGTCTACGTATCGTAGCAATAGAAATCTGTTGCTTCTTAGAACGCGATATCGCATCTCGATTCTATGTTTCATGATAAGGATATAATATTCATTGCGAAATGACACGTATACCTCGTACTCACTTCAATAGAATGTAAATGCGGCACTTGCATGCTAGGAAATAGCGTTTGCAGATGTCTACGTATCGTAGCAATGGAGTTCTAATGCTTCTTAAAACGCGATATCGCTACTCATTCCTATGTTTCATGATAAGATATAATATTCATAGTGAAGTGTTATGTATACCTCGCATTCACTTCAAAAGAATGTAAATGCGGCACTTCCTTGCTAGGAAATAGCGTTTGCAGATGTCTCCGTATCGATGCAATAGAGTTCTAATGCTTCTTAAATCGCGATATCGCATATCATTTCTATGTTTCGTGGTAAGATACACTATTAATTGTGGAATGCTATGTATACCTCGTATTCACTTCAAAAGAATGCAAGTGCGACACTTCCTTCCTTGGAAATAGTGTTTGCAGATGTCTACGTATCGTAGCAATAGAGTTCTAATGCTTCTTAAAACGAGATATCGCATCACATTTATATGCTTCATGATAAGATATATTATTCATTGCGAAGTGTTTTGTATTCCTCGTCTACACATCAAACGAATGTAAATGCGACACATCCTTCCTCGTAAATAGCGTTTGCAGATGTCTACGTATCGAAGCAATAGAGTTCTAATGCTTCTTAAAACGAAATATCGCATCTCATTTATGTGATTCATGATAAGGTATAACATTCATTGCGAAGTGTTACGTATACCTCGTATTCAATTCAAAGGAATGTAAATGCGACACTTCCATGCCTGAAAATAGAGTATCCAGATGTCTACGTATCGTAGCAGTAGAGTCCTAATGCTTGCTAAAACGCGATGTCGCATCTCACGTCTGTGTTTCATGATAAGCTATAATATTCTTTGCGAAGTGTCATATATACCTCGCCTACACTTCAAATGAATGTAAATGCGACACATTCTTGCTAGGAAATAACGTCTGCAGATGTATACGTATCGTAGCAATAGAGTTCTAGAGCTTCTTAAAACGCGATATCGCATCACATTTCTATGTTTCGTGGTAAGATATAATATTAATTGTGGAATGTTATGTATACCTCGCATTCACTTCAAAAGAATGTAACTGCGACACTTCCTTGCAAGGTAATAGCGTTTGCAGATGTCTACGTATGGTAGCAATAATGTTCTGATGCTTTTTAAATCGCGATATCGCTTCTCATTTCTATGTTTCATGATAAGATATACTATTCATTGCGAAGTGTCACGTATGCCTCGTATTCACTTTAAAGGAATGTAAATGCGACACTTCCATGCTTGGAAATAGAGTTTCCAGATGTCTACGTATCGTAGCAATAGAGACCTAAAGCTTGTTCAAACGCGATATCGCATCTCACTTCTATGTTTCATGATAAAGTATAATATTCATTGCGAAGTGTTATGTATACCTCTCTTACACTTCAAAATAATGTAGGTGCCACACTTCCTTGCTAGGAGATGCGTTTCCAGATGTCTACGTACCGAAGCAATAGAGTTCTAATGCTTCTTGAAACACGATACGTATCTCATTTCTATGTTTCATGATAAGATATAATATTCATTGCGAAGTGTTATGTATACCACGTCTACAATTCAAATGAAAGTAAATGTCACACTTCCCTGCTATGAAATAGCGTTTCCAGAAGTCTACGTATGGAAGCAATTCGTATATAATGGTTCTTAAAACGCGATATCACATCTCAATTCTATGTTTCATGATAGGATACAATGTTCATTGCGAAATGTCACTTATTCCTCGCATACACTTCAAATGAATGTAAAGGCGACACTTCTTTGCTAGGAAATGCGTTTCCAGATGTCTACGTGTCGTAGCATTAGTGTTCTAATGCTTCTTAAAACGCGATATCGCATCGCATTTCTTAGTTTCATGATAAAATATAGTATTCATTGTGAAGTGTTATGTATACCTAGTCTGCACTTCAAAACAATGTAAATGCCACACTTCCTTGCTAGGAAATATCGTTTCCAGATGCCTACATATCGAAGCATTAGAGTTCTAATGCGCCTTAATACGCGATATCGCGTCTCATTTCTATGTTTCACGATATGATATAAAATTCATTGTGAAGTGTTATACCTCGTTTACACATCAAAAGAATGTAAATGCCACATTTCCTTCCTAGGAAATAGCATTTCGAGATTGCTACGTATCGAAGCAATACAGTTCTAATGCTCCTTTAATCGCGATATCGCATCTCAATTCTATGTTGCATGGTAAGTTGTAATATTCACAGCGAAGTGTTATGTATATCTCGTATACACTTCAAATGAATGAAAATGCCACGCATCCTTGCTAGGAAATGCGTTTCCAGATGTCTACGTATCGAAGCAATGTATTTCTATTGCTTCTTAAAACGCGATATCGGATCTTATTTCTATGTTTCATGATAAGATATAATATTCATTGCGAAGTGTTATGTATACCTCGTCTACACTTCAAATGAATGTAAATGCGACACATTCTTGCTAGGAAATAACGTCTGCAGATGTATACGTATCGTAGCAATAGAGTTCTAGAGCTTCTTAAAACGCGATATCGCATCACATTTCTATGTTTCGTGGTAAGATATAATATTAATTGTGGAATGTTATGTATACCTCGCATTCACTTCAAAAGAATGTAACTGCGACACTTCCTTGCAAGGTAATAGCGTTTGCAGATGTCTACGTATGGTAGCAATAATGTTCTGATGCTTTTTAAATCGCGATATCGCTTCTCATTTCTATGTTTCATGATAAGATATACTATTCATTGCGAAGTGTCACGTATGCCTCGTATTCACTTTAAAGGAATGTAAATGCGACACTTCCATGCTTGGAAATAGAGTTTCCAGATGTCTACGTATCGTAGCAATAGAGACCTAAAGCTTGTTCAAACGCGATATCGCATCTCACTTCTATGTTTCATGATAAAGTATAATATTCATTGCGAAGTGTTGTGTATACCTCTCTTACACTTCAAAATAATGTAGGTGCCACACTTCCTTGCTAGGAGATGCGTTTCCAGATGTCTACGTACCGAAGCAATAGAGTTCTAATGCTTCTTGAAACACGATACGTATCTCATTTCTATGTTTCATGATAAGATATAATATTCATTGCGAAGTGTTATGTATACCACGTCTACAATTCAAATGAAAGTAAATGTCACACTTCCCTGCTATGAAATAGCGTTTCCAGAAGTCTACGTATGGAAGCAATTCGTATATAATGGTTCTTAAAACGCGATATCACATCTCAATTCTATGTTTCATGATAGGATACAATGTTCATTGCGAAATGTCACTTATTCCTCGCATACACTTCAAATGAATGTAAAGGCGACACTTCTTTGCTAGGAAATGCGTTTCCAGATGTCTACGTGTCGTAGCATTAGTGTTCTAATGCTTCTTAAAACGCGATATCGCATCGCATTTCTTAGTTTCATGATAAAATATAGTATTCATTGTGAAGTGTTATGTATACCTAGTCTGCACTTCAAAACAATGTAAATGCCACACTTCCTTGCTAGGAAATATCGTTTCCAGATGCCTACATATCGAAGCATTAGAGTTCTAATGCGCCTTAATACGCGATATCGCGTCTCATTTCTATGTTTCACGATATGATATAAAATTCATTGTGAAGTGTTATACCTCGTTTACACATCAAAAGAATGTAAATGCCACATTTCCTTCCTAGGAAATAGCATTTCGAGATTGCTACGTATCGAAGCAATACAGTTCTAATGCTCCTTTAATCGCGATATCGCATCTCAATTCTATGTTGCATGGTAAGTTGTAATATTCACAGCGAAGTGTTATGTATATCTCGTATACACTTCAAATGAATGAAAATGCCACGCATCCTTGCTAGGAAATGCGTTTCCAGATGTCTACGTATCGAAGCAATGTATTTCTATTGCTTCTTAAAACGCGATATCGGATCTTATTTCTATGTTTCATGATAAGATATAATATTCATTGCGAAGTGTTATGTATACCTCGTCTACACTTCAAAAGATCGTAAATGCCACACATCCTTGCTAGGAAATGCGTTTCCAGATATCTACGTATCGAAGCAATAGATTTCTAACTCTTTATAAAACGCGATATCGCATATTAGTTCTAAGTCACATGGTAAGATGTAATTTCAGTGCAACGCGTTATGTATAACTCCTCTACACTTCAAATGAATGTAAATGCATCTCTTCCTTGCTACGGAATTTCGTTTCTATATCTGAAGGTTTAGAAGCAATAGAGTTCTAATGCTTCGTAAAACGCGGCTGCGCATCTTACTTCTTTATTTCATGATAAGATGTAATATTCATAGCATCGCGTTATGTTTATCTGCTTCTGCACATGAATTGAGTGTGAACCCTACACTTTCTTTCCCGGGGATAGCGTTTCTAGATGTCCAGGTGCCGAAGCATTTAATTTGTCATGCTTCATGCACCTCAATATCGCATTTCATATAAACAGTTCAAAGTAAGTTAGAAGGTTGTAAAGCTCTATGCATCGCATTATGCTTATCTGCTTTTGTGCTTTATAATGCTCTGGGATGTGTGAAGGTCCTCAACCATCCTTAACCCCCTAAAGAGAAGTCAAAAGTCCAGCGGCCCTGCAGGTGGGCGATGGGAGCGCGGCGCGCGAGGCCCTACGCGATTTAAATGATCAGGAGGATCCCCTCAGGGACACCCAAGGGGGCGAGAAGAGGAAATCTCCGAAATCCACTGATCGATGGACTCGAATAATACCGAAGCCTACAGCCCACTCCACCAAGGAGCCCCGAGGAGGATGTAGGAGACCCGAGGACCACCAGCGAATTCAAGGAACCTGAAGAAAAGAACGTGAGAGCTTATTCGCTAAAGCGTCCCATTTCTTGTGTCGCATATTGTATATTGTATCTTATATCGTGAAGCGAGTTGTGATACCCGGTAATTTGCGGCGTGTTGCGTAGTTTCCCGTAGCCCTTGTTAGTTAAACCCACGTCGAGACCATAAATAAACATGCCGTGAGTTCAGTATCCCGCGACCCTAATTTGCGCACTCGGCTAGAAGCAGTCGAGCGAAAGAGTATTTCGAAATTCTTGCATCTTGCACCGGGTTTCCCCGGGTTGCGTGGTTTATTAGTTTTTGCTACTTCTTGAGTAGCTGGCGCCCAAAAAGTCCCAGCCTCGCAGCTTCGAAACACTTGCTGGATAGGAAATTTATTGCTCTGTACTTCGCGTTGCCGAAGCACGCGGATATTCTGTACCCCGATATAACCCCGGACTAAACTTCTGGATACCCCGTTATTATTGGTTCTATATACCTTTTTCTTGCGGATTGTAACGGGAAAAACCGTCACAGTACATAATTATACATGACTGCATAAAAAGGATGTCATATACTTTTATAATCAATGCGATATAAGAATATAAAACGATGAACTATCCACTCCCATCAAGAGTAAAAACAATGTTTGGTACGCAAAGTTCATTGCAAAATATTATCAAGCAGTTAATATATCAAATCACTGCACACAATAAATCACTGAATGTATAATGATATGAATAGTAAGAAAAACATATTTACCTGTTAGATGTTTATAAATTCAAATTTAAAAGTCCAAGTCACATTTAATATATTATTGTTTAACAAGGTGATTTAATGTTGTTTCAAATAGGCGTGCAGAACTAGCTCGTACTTCTGTCAATGTAATTTCATTCGAAAAATACAAAGGATAAGAGGAAATATTCTCCAATATATAACATATATAAATCAACAGGTGCAAGAGAGAACACTCGATCTCGGTGTAACGAGACCGGGGCGTCATCCTGCAGTAATCGTATAACGCCTGTTCCGAGATGGTGTAGAGAGTAAATGTGGAGGGTGAAAAGCATAAAATAACAACAATGTAACTAAAGAGAAAGAGAAAGAGAATACGTGGAAGCATTGCATTTATTAAGAGGAAATACTAGAAATATCAAACAACAGATTATATACCATACTGTAAGGGTAAGGTACAACGAAATAGACGATATCGTGAGCAAAACTAAAAAAATCGAGAAACTTAAAAAGAAAATAATAATTTAGATTGAGCGAATCAATATCACTGATCCCGGCAAGCTTAATGGAAAACGCATAACGATGAATCGGTTAGAGTATAAGATAGATGTTGGTCGCGGTTTGAGTGACCCTGGGAATCCTTTGCCCGCATCAGGGCAGGCAGCAGGATGGTGGAGAGCCTGCCCTCCTGTTGCTTGGATCTATAGAATTCACACTCTATTGTAGAGTAGAAGCAGATAATTATAATGCTTTTCATAGAAGATTACAGCTTACTTAATTCGAAACGTTGAAATGAGATGAGTCATGGCATTGTATAATGCATTAGTACTCTATTGTCTCGACATGTAGACACTACGAAGGGCAATCCTGTTGCATGGAGCTGTAGAATTTACATTCTTATGAAGCTTTAAAGCAGATAAGCATAGAGCTATGCGTAAGAGATTACAGCATTCTTACTTTGAAACGATGAAATGGGATGCGACAGCGCATTTCATGGAGAATTCTAGCTCGATTGCTTTAACAGACAGACACTACGGAGCGCCATGCCGTTGCATAAAATTATATAGTTCACATTCTATTGAAGACCTCTATCAGTTAAGCACAATGTTATGGGCGTATGATTACAGATTCTTTGCATTGAAACGTTGAAATGAGATGCGACATCACGCAGCATGAAGTATTAGAAACGATATTCTGTTGCAAGTAAGTATAGGATTCACATCCTTCTAAGGTCTAGATGCAGACAAATGTAACATATTGCATAGAACATTGCAATTTACCATGAATCATTGAAATGACATGCGACATCGTGTTGAATGAAGCAATAGAACTCTATTGCTCCGATAAGTAAACAAATGGAAACGCTATTTCCGAGCAAGGAAGTGTGGCATTTACATCCTTTTGGAGTGTAGACGAGGTATACATAACAATTCGCAATGAATATTATATCTTATCATGAAACATAGAAATGAGATGCGATATCGCGATTTAAGAAGCATTAGAACTCTATTGCTTCGATACGTAGACATTTGCAGGACCATAATTCCCAGCAAGGAAGTGTGGCATTTACATTCTTTTGAAGTGTAGACGAGGCATCCATAACACTTCGCAATGAATATTAAAAATTCTCTTGAAACGTAGAAATGAGATGCCATGTCGCGTTCTAAGAAGGATTTGAACTCTATTGCTTCGATACGTAGACATCTGTCGAAGCTATTTCCTAGCAAGGAAGTGTCGCATTTACATTTATTTATGGTGTAGACGAGGTATACATAACACTTCGCAGTGACTATTATATATTATCATGAAACATAGAAATGAGATGCGGTATCGCCATTTAAGAAGCACTAGAACTCCATTGCTTCGATACCTAGACATCTGCAAACGCTATATCCTAGCAAGGAAGTGTCGCATCTACATTCATTTGAGGTGAATACGAGCTATACATAACACCTCCCTATGAATATTATATCTTATCATGAAACATACTAATGAGATGCGATATCTCGTTTTAAGAAGCATTAGAACTCTATTGCTTCGATACGTAGACATCTGCCATAGCTATTTCCCAGCAAGGAAGTGTCGCATTTACATTCATTTGTAGTGTATGCGAGATATACATGACAGACGACAATGAATATTATATCTTATCATGAGACACAGAAATGAGATGCGATATCGCGTTTTAGGAAGCGTTAGAACTCTATTGCTTCGATACGTAGACATCTGCAAACGCTACTTCCTAGCAAGGAAGTGTTGCCTTGACATTCATTTGCTGTGTATGCGAGGTATACGTGACACCTCGCAATGAATTTTATATCTTATCATGAAACATAGGAATGAGTTGCGATATCGCGTTTTGAGAAGCATTAGAACTCTATTGCTACGATGCGTAGTCATCTGGAAACGCTATTTCCTAGCAAGGAAGTGTCGCATTTACATCCTTTTGAAGCGAATACGAGGTATACATGACACTTCGCAATGAATATTATATCTTATCATGCAACATAGAAATGAGATGCGATATCGCGTTTTATGAAGCATTAGAACTCTATTGCTACGATACGTAGAAATCTGCAAACGCTATATCCTAGCTAGGAAGTGTCGCATTTACATTCTTTTGAAGTGAATTCGAGGTATACATAACATACCACAATGAATATTATATCTTATTACGAAACATAGAAATGAAATACGACTTCTCGTTTTAAGAAGCATTAGAACTCTATTGCTACGATACGTAGACATCTGCAAACAATACTTCCTAGCAAGGAAGTGTCGCATTTACATTCTTTTGAAGTGAATACGAGGTATACATAACACTCTACAATGAATATTATATCTTATCACGAAACATAGAATTGAAATGCGACATCTCGTTTTAAGAAGCATTAGAACTCTATTGCTACGATACGTAGACATCTGCAAACGCTATTTCCTAGCATGGAAGCTTAGCATTTGCATTCTTTTGAAGTGAAAACGAGATGTACATGACACTTCGCAAAGAATATTATATCTTATCATGAAACATAGGAATGAGTTGCGATATCGCGTTTTGAGAAGCATTAGAACTCTATTGCTACGATACGTAGACATCTGCAAACAATATTTCCTAGCATGGAAGCTTAGCATTTACATTCTTTTGAAGTGAAAACGAGATGTACATGACACTTCGCAATGAATATTATATCTTATCATGAAACATAGGAATGAGTTGCGATATCGCGTTTTGGGAAGCATTAGAACTCTATTGCTACGATACGTAGACATCTGCAAACGCTATTTCCTAGCATGGAAGGTTCGCATTTACATTCTTTTGAAGTGAATACGAGATATACATGACACATCGGAATGAATATTATATCTTGTCATGAAACATAGGAATGAGTTGCGATATCACGTTTTGAGAGGCATTAGAGCTCTATTGCTACGATACGTAGACATCTGCAAACAGTATTTCCTAGCAAGAAAGTGTCGCATTTACATTCTTTTGAAGTGAATACGAGGTATACATGACACTTCGCAATGAATATTATACCTTATCACGAAACATAGAAACCAGATGCGATATCGTGATTTATGAAGCACTAGAACTCCATCGCTACGATACGTAGACATCTGAAACAATATTTCCTAGCAAGGAAGTGTCGCACTTACATCCTCTTGAAGTGAATGCGAGGTATACATGACACTTCGCAATGAATATTATATCTTATCATGAAACATAAGAATGAGTTGCGATATCGCGTTTTGAGAAGCATTAGAACTCTATTGCTACGATACGTAAACATCTGCAAACGCTATTTCCTAGCATTGAAGTGTCGCATTTACATTCTTGTGAAGTGAAATCGAGGTATACATGACACTTCGCAATGAATATTATATCTTATCATGAAACATAGAATTGAGGTGCGTTATCGCGTTTTAAGAAACATTAGAACTCTATTGCTACGATACTAAGACATCTGCTAACGCTATTTCCTAGCATGGAAGTGTCGCAGTTACATTCCTGTGAAGTGAAATTGAGGTATACATGACACTTCGCAATGAATATTGTATCTTATCACGACGAAACATAGGAATGAGATGCGATATCGCGTTTTGAGAAGCATTAGAACTCCATTGCTACGATACCTAGACATCTGCAAACGCTATTTCCTAGCATGGAAGTTTCGCATTTACATTCTTTTGAAGTGAATACGAGATATACATGACGCTTCGCAATGAATATTATATCTTATCATGAAACATAGAAGTGGGATGGTGTATCTCGTTTTAAGAAGCACTAGAACTCTATTGCTACGATACGTAGACATCTGCAAACGCTATATCCTAGCATGGTAGTGTCGCATTTACATTCGCTTTAAGTGAATACGAGATATACATTACACGTCGCAATGAATATTATATCTTATCATGAAACATAGAAGTGAGATGCGATATCGCGTTTTAAGACGCATTAGAACTCTATTGCTACGATACGTAGACACCTGCAAACTCTATTTCCTCGCATGGAAGTTTCCCATTTACGGTTTTTTGAAGTGAAAAGGAGACATACATGACACTTCGCAATGAATATTATATCTTATCATGAAACGTAGAAGTGAGATGCGATATCGCGTTTTAAGGAGCATTAGAACTCCATTGCTACGACACATAGACATGTGCAAACAATATTTCCTAGCAAGGAAGTGTCGCATTTACATTCTTTTAAAGTGAATACGAGGTATACATAACACTACACAATGATTATAATATCTTATCTCGAGACATAGAAATGAAATGCGGCATCTCGTTTTAAGAAGCATTAGAACTGTACTGCTACGATACGTAGACATCTGCAAACGCTATTTCATAGCATGGAAGTGTCGCATTTACAATCTCTTGCAGTGAATACGAGGTATACATGACACTTCGCAATGAATATTATATCTTATCATGAAACATAGGAGTGAGATGCGATATCGCGTTTTAAGAATCATAAGAACTCTATTGTTTCGACACGTAGTCATCTGGAAACGCTATTTCCTAGCAAGGAAGTGTCGCATTTACAACCTTTTGAAGTGAATACGAGGAATACATGACACTTCGCAATGAATATTATATCTGATCATGAAACATAGAAGTGAGATGCCATATCGCGTTTTAAGGAGCATTAGAACTCTATTGCTACGATACGTAGACATCTGCAAACAATATTTCCTAGCAAGGAAGTGTCGCATTTACATTCTTTTAAAGTGAATACGAGGTATACATAACACTCCACAATGAATATAATATCTTATCACGAAACATAGAAATGAGATGCGACATCTCGTTTTAAGAAGCATTAGAACTCTATTGCTACGATACGTAGACATCTGCCAACGCTATTTCCTAGCATGTAGGTGTCACATTTACATTCTTTTGGTGTGAATACGAGGTATACATGACATTTCACAATGAATATTATATCTTATCATGAAGCATAGAAGTGAGATGCGATATCGCGACTTAAAAAGCATTAGAACTCCATTGCTACGACACATAGACATCTGCAAACGCTATTTAATAGCAAGGAAGTGTCGCATTTACATTCATATGATGTGCACACGAGGAATACATAAGACTTCGTAATGTATATTATATGTTATCATGAAACATAGAAATGAGGAGCGATATCGCGTCTTAAGAAGCATTAGAACACGATTGCTACGATACGTAGACATCTGCAAACGCTATTTCCTAGCATGTAAGTGTCGCATTTACATTCTTTTGGAGTGAATACGAGGTATACATGACATTTCACAATGAATATTATATCTTATCTTGAAACATAGAAGTGAGATGCGATATCGCGTTTTAAAAAGCATTAGAACTCTATTTTTTCGACACGTAGTCATCTGGAAACGCTATTTCCTAGCAAGGAAGTGTCGCATTTACATCCTTTTAAAGTGAATACGAGGAATACATGACACTTCCCAATGAATATTATATCTGATCATGAAACATAGAAACGAGATGCGACATCTCGTTCCAAGAAGCATTAGAACTCTATTGCTACGATACGTAGACATCTGCAAACGCTATTTCCTAGCATGTAAGTGTCGCATTTACATTCTTTTGAAGTGAATACGAGGTATACATGACACTTCGCAATGAATATTATATCTTATCATGAAACATAGGAGTGAGATGCGATATCGCGTTTTAAGGAGCATTAGAACTCTTTTGCTACGATACGTAGACATGTGCAAACAATATTTCCTAGCAAGGAAGTGTCGCATTTACATTCTTTTAAAGTGAATACGAGGTATACATAACACTCCACAATGAATATAATATCTTATCACGAAACATAGAAATGAGATGCGACATCTCGTTCTAAGAAGCATTAGTACTCTATTGCTACGATACGTAGACATCTGCAAACGCTATTTCCTAGCATGCAAGTGTAGCATTTACATTCTTTTGAAGTGAATACGAGGTATACATGACACTTCGCAATGAATATTATATCTGATCATGAAACATAGGAATGAGATGCGACATCGCGTTTTGAGAAGCATTAGAATACTATTGCTTCGATACGTAGACATCTGCAAACTCTGCTTCCTAGCATGCAAGTGTCGCACTTACATTCATTTGAAGTGAATACGAGGTATTTCATAACACTTCGCAATGAATATTATATCTTATCTCGAAACATAGAAGTGAGATGCGAAATCGCGATTTAAGAAGCGCTAGAACTCTATTGCTACGATGCGTAGACATCTGCAAATGTTATTTCCCAGCAAGGAAGTTTCGCATTTACATTCTTTTGAAGTGAATACGAGGTATACATAACACTCCACAATGAATATTATATCTTATCACGAAATATAGAAATTGAATGCGACATCTCGTTTTAAGAAGTATGAGAACTCCCTTGCTACGATACATAGACATCTGCAAACCCTAATTCCCAGCATGGAAGTGTCGCATTTACATTCTTTTGGAGTGAATACGAGGTATACATGACATTTCACAATGAATATTATATCTTATCTTGAAACATAGAAGTGAGATGCGATATCGCGTTTTAAAAAGCATTAGAACTCTATTTTTTCGACACGTAGTCATCTGGAAACGCTATTTCCTAGCAAGGAAGTGTCGCATTTACATCCTTTTAAAGTGAATACGAGGAATACATGACACTTCCCAATGAATATTATATCTGATCATGAAACATAGAAACGAGATGCGACATCTCGTTCCAAGAAGCATTAGAACTCTATTGCTACGATACGTAGACATCTGCAAACGCTATTTCATAGCATGGAAGTGTCGCATTTACAATCTCTTGCAGTGAATACGAGGTATACGTGACACTTCGCAATGAATATTATATCTTATCATGAAACATAGAAGTGAGATGCCATATCGCGTTTTAAGAATCACAAGAACTCTATTGTTTCGGCACGTAGTCATCTGGAAACGCTATTTCCTAGCAAGGAAGTGTCGCATTTACAACCTTTTGAAGTGAATACGAGGAATACATGACACTTCGCAATGAATATTATATCTGATCATGAAACATAGAAGTGAGATGCCATATCGCGTTTTAAGGAGCATTAGAACTCTATTGCTACGATACGTAGACATCTGCAAACAATATTTCCTAGCAAGGAAGTGTCGCATTTACATTCTTTTAAAGTGAATACGAGGTATACATAACACTCCACAATGAATATAATAACTTATCACGAAACATAGAAATGAGATGCGACATCTCGTTCTAAGAAGCATTAGAATACTATTGCTTCGATACGTAGACATCTGCAAACTCTGCTTCCTAGCATGCAAGTGTCGCACTTACATTCATTTGAAGTGAATACGAGGTATTTCATAACACTTCGCAATGAATATTATATCTTATCTCGAAACATAGAAGTGAGATGCGAAATCGCGATTTAAGAAGCGCTAGAACTCTATTGCTACGATGCGTAGACATCTGCAAATGTTATTTCCCAGCAAGGAAGTTTCGCATTTACATTCTTTTGAAGTGAATACGAGGTATACATAACACTCCACAATGAATATTATATCTTATCACGAAATATAGAAATTGAATGCAACATCTCGTTTTAAGAAGTATGAGAACTCCCTTGCTACGATACATAGACATCTGCAAACCCTAATTCCCAGCATGGAAGTGTCGCATTTACATTCCATTGAAGTGAATGCTAGGTATGCATGACAATTCGCAATGGATATTATATCTTATCTCGAAACATAGAAGTGAGATGCTATATCGCGATTTAAGAAGCACAAGAACTCTATTGCTATGATGCGTAGACGTCTGCAAACGCTATTTCATAGCATGGAAGTGTCGCATTTACATTCTTGTGATGTGAGTACGAGGTATACATGACACTTCGCAATGAATATTATATCTTATCATGAAACATTGGAATGAGTTGCGATATCGCGTTTTGAGAAGCATTAGAACTCTATTGCTACGATACGTAGACATCTGCAAACGCTATTTCCTAGCGTGGAAGTGTCGCATTTACATTCCTTTGAAGTGGATACGAGATATACATGACACTTCGCAATGAATATTATAACTTATCATGAAACATAGGAATGAGTTGCGATATCGCGTTTTGAGATGAATTAGAACTCTATTGCTACGAAACGTGGACATCTGCAAACGCTATTTCCTAGCATGGAAGTTTCGCATTTACATCCTTTTGAAGTGAATACGAGGTATACATGACACTTCATAATGAATATTATATCTTATCATGAAACATAGAAGTGAGATGCAATATTGCGTTTTAAGAAGCATTAGAACTCTATTGTTTGGATACGTTGTCATCTGGAAACGATATTTCCTAGCAAGGAAGTGTCGCATTTACATTCTTTTGAAGTGAATACGAGGTATACATAACACTCCATAATGATTATTATATCTTATCATGAAGCATAAAAGTGAGATGCGATATCGCGTTTTAAGAAGCATTAGAACTCTATTGCTACGATACGTAGACATCTGCAAACGCTATTTCCTAGCATGGAAGTGTCGCATTTACATTCTTTTGAAGTGAATACGAGGTATACATGACACTTCATAATGAATATTATATCTTATCATGAAACATAGAAGTGAGATTCGATATTGCGTTTTAAGAAGCATTAGAACTCTATTGTTTCGACACGTAGACATCTGGAAACGTTATTTCCTAGCAAGGTAGTACCGCATTTGCATTATTTCAAAGTGAATGCGAGGTATACATGACACTTCGCAATGAATATTATATCTTATCATGAAACATAGACATGAGATGGGATATCGCGATTTAAAAAGCATTAGAACTCCATTGCTACGATACGTAGACATCTGCAAGCGCTATTTAATCGCAAGGAAGTTACGCATTTACATTCTCTTGAAGCGAATACAAGGTATACATGACACGTCGCAATGAATATTTTATCTCATCATGAAACATAGAAATGTGATGCGACATCTCGTTCTAAGGAGCATTAGAATTCTATTGCTTCGATACGTAGACATCTGCAAACGCT
Organism: Xylocopa sonorina; assembly: GCF_050948175.1. Lineage (NCBI taxonomy): Eukaryota > Metazoa > Arthropoda > Insecta > Hymenoptera > Apidae > Xylocopa > Xylocopa sonorina. The sequence continues at coordinate 703,340 of NW_027490182.1, read as the reverse complement.
ATTTCCTAGCAAGGAAATGTCGCATTTACATTCTTTTGAAGTGAATACGATGTATACATAACATTACACAATGAATATTATATCTTACTGCGGATCATTGAAATGAGATGTGATATCGCGATTTAATAAGCATTAGAAATCTATTACTTCGTTACGTAGATATCTGGAAACGCTATTTCCTAGCAAGGAAATGTCGCATTTACATTCTTTTGAACTGAATACGAGGTATACATAACACTCCACAATGAAAATTATATCTTATCATGAAACATAGAAATGAGGATGTATATCGCGTTTTAAGAAGTATTAGAACTCTATTGCTAATATACGTAGAAATCTGCAAACGCTATTTCCTAGCATGGAAGTGTCGCATTTACATTCTTTTGAAGTGAATACGAGGTATACATGACACTTCGCAATGAATATTATATCTTATCATGAAACATAGAAATGAGATGCGATATCGCTATTTAAGAAGCATTAGAGCTCTATTGCTACGATACGTAGACATCTGCAAACGCAGTTTCCTAGCAAGGAAGTGACGCATTTACATTCCTTTGAAGTGAACACGTGGTATACATAACACTACACAATGAATATTATATCTTATCATGGAACTTGGAAATGAGATGTGATATCTTGTATTAAAAAGATTTAGAACACTATTGCTTCGATACGTAGATATTTGCAAACGCTATTTCCTATCAAGGAAGTATCGCATTTACATTCTTTTGAAGTGAATACGAGGTATACATGACATTTGGCAATGAAAATTATATCTTATCATGAAACATAGAAATGAGATGCGGTATCCCGTTTTAAGAAGCATTAGAACCCTATTGCTTCGGTACGCAGATATCTGCAAACGCTATTTCCTAGCAAGGAAGTGTCGCATTTACATTCTTTTGAAGTGAATACGAGGTATACCTACGTCTCCACAATGAATATTATATCTGATCATGAAACATAGAAATGAGATGCGATATCGCTATTTAAGAAGCATTAGATCTCTGTTGCTTCGATAAGGAGACATCTGCAAACGCTATTTCCTAGCAAGGAAGTGTCGCATTTACATTCTTTTGAAGTGAATACGCGGCATACGTGACACTTGGCGATGAATATTACATCTTATCACGAAACATAGGAATGAGAAGCGATAACGCCATTTAAGAAGCATTAGAAAACTTTTGCTACGATTCGCAGTCATCTGCAAACGCTAATTAATAGCAAAGAAGTGTCGCATTAACATTCTTTTGAAGTGAATACGAGGTATACATGACACTTCGCAATGAATATTAAATCTTATCGCGAAACATAGAAGTGAGATGCGATATCGCGATATAAGAAGCGCAAGATCTCTATTGCTACGATGCGTAGACATCTGCAAATATTATTTCCTAGTAAGGAAGTGTCGCAATTACATTCTTTTGAAGTGATTACGAGGTATACATGACACTTCGCAATGAATATTATATCTTATCATGAAACATAGGAATGAGGTGCTATATCGCGATTTGAGAAGCATTAGAACTCTGTTGCTAATATACGTAAACATCTGCAAACTCTATTTCCTAGCAAGGAAATGTCGCACTTACATTCCATTGAAGTGAACACGAGGTATACATGACACTTCGCAATGAATATTATGTCTTATCACGAAACATATAAATGAAATGCGACATCTCGTTTTAAGAAGCATTAGAACTCTCCCGCAACGATACGTAGACATCTGCAAACGCTATTTCCTAGCATGGAAGTTTCGCATTTACATTCTTTTTAAGTGAAAACGAGATGTACATGACACTTCGCAATGAATATTATATCTTATCATGAAACATAGGAATGAGTTGCGATATCGTGTTTTGGGAAGCAATAGTGTTCTAATGCTTCTTATATCGCGATATCGCATCTAATTTCTATGTTTCATGATAAGATATAATATTCATTGTTTAGTGTTATGTATACCCCGTATTCACTTCAAAAGAATGTAAATGCGGCACTTCCTTGCTATTATACAGCGTTTGCATACGTCTACGTATCGTAGCAAGAGATCTCCAATACCTTTTAAATCCCGATATCGCATCTCATTTCTATGTTTCATGATAATATATGATATTCATTGCGAAGTGTCACTTATATCTCGCATACACTTCATATTAATGTAAATGCGACACTCCCTTTCCATAGGAAATAGCATTTGCAGTTGCCTACGTATCGGGGCAATAGAGTTCTGACGCTTCTTAAAACGCGATATCGTATCTCACTTCTATGTTTCATGATAAGATATAATATTCATTGCGATGTGTCATGTATACCTGGTATTCACATCAAAAGAATGTAAATGCGACTATTCCTTCCCAGGAAATAGCGTTTGCAGATATCTACGTATCGTACCAATAGAGTTCTTATGCTTCTCAGAACGCGATATCGCATCTCATTTCTATGCTTCATATGATGTAATATTCATTGCGAAGTGTCATGTATACCACGTATTCACTCCAAACGAATGTAAATGCGACACTTCCTTGCTAGGAAATAGCGTCTGCAGATGTCTACGTATGGTAGCAATGGATTTCTAATGCTACTTAAATCGCGATATCGCAACTCATTTATATATTTCGTAATAAGATATAATATTCATTGCGAAGTGTCATGAATACCTCGCATTCACTCCAAACGAATGTAAATGCGAAACTTCCTTGCTAGGTAATAGCGTATTCAGATGTCCACGTATCGTAGCATTGGAGTTCTAATGCTTCTTAAAATGCAATATCGCATCTCACTTCCATATTTCATGATAAGATATAATATTCATTGCGATGTGCCATGTACACCAAGTATTCGCTTCAAAAGAATGTAATTGCGACACTTCCATGCAAGGAAATAGCGTTAGCAGATATCTCCGCATCGAGGCAATCGGGATCTAATTCTTCTTAAAACGCTATATCGCATCTCACTTCTATGTTACATGGTAAGATATAATGTTCATTGCGAAGTGTCATGTATACCTCGTATTCACTTCAAAAGAATGTAAATGCGAATCTTCCTTGCTAGAAAATAGCGTTTGCAGATGCCTACGTATCGTAGCAATAGAGTTCTAATGCTTCTTAGATAGAGATACAGCATCTCATTTCTGTGTTTCGTGATAAGATATAATATTCATTGCGAAGAATCATGTATACCTCGTATTCACTCCAAACGAATGTAAATGCGAATCTTCCTTGCTAGGAAATAGCGTATTCAGATGTCTACGTATCGTAGCAAAAGGGTTCTAATGCTTCTTAAATTGAGATATCGCATCTCATTTCTATGTTTCGTGATAAGTTATAATATTCATTCCGAAGTGTCATGTATACCTCTAATTCACTTCAAAAGAATCCAAATGCGACATTTCCATGCTAGGAAATAGCCTTTGCAGATATCTCCGCATCGAGGCAATAGGTTTCTAATGCTTCTTAAAATGCGATATCGCATCTCGCTTTTATGTTACAAGATAAGATATAATGTTCATTGCGAAGTGTCATGTATTCCTCGTATTCAATTCAAAAGAATGTGAATGCGTCGTTTCCATCTTAGGAAATAGCGTTCGCAGATGTCTACGTATCGTAGCAATGGAGTCCTAATGCTTCTTAAAACGAGATGTGGCATTTCATTTCTGTGTTTCGTGATAAGATATAGTATTCATTGCGAAGTATCATGTATACCTCCTATTCACTCCAAACGAATGTAAATGCGACACTTCCTTGCTAGGAAATAGCGTCTGCAGATGTCTACGCATCGAGGCAATAGAGTTCTAATGCTTCTCAAAACGCGATATCGCATCTCATTTCTATGCTTCATGATAAGATATAATATTCATTGCGAAGTGTCATGTATACCTCGTATTCACTCCAAACGAATGTAAATGCGACACTTGCTTGCTAGGAAATAGCAGTATTCAGATGTCTACGTATCGTAGCAATAGAGTTCTAATGCTACTTAAATCGCGATATCGCATCCATCTTCTGTGTTTCATGATAAGATATAATATTCATTGCGAAGTGTCATGTATACCTCGTATTCACTCCAAACGAATGTAAATGCGACACTTCCTTGCTAGGAAATAGCGTATTCAGATGTCTACGTATCGTAGCAATAGAGTTCTAATGCTACTTAAATAGCGATATAGCATCTCATTTCTATGTTCCGTGATAAGATAAAATGATCATTGCGAAGTGTCATCTACACCTCGTATTCACTACAAAAGAATGTAAATGCGACACTTCCATGCTAGGAAGTAGCGTCTGCAGATGTCTACGCGTCGAGGCAATAGAGTTCTAATGCTCCTTAAAACGCGATTTCGCATCTCTCTTCTATGTTTCATGATAAGATATAATATTCATTGCGAAGTGTCATGTATACCTCGTCTTCTCTCCAAACGAATGTAAATGCGACATTTCTTTGCTAGTAAATAGCGTGATCAGATGTCTACGTATCGTAGCAATAGAGTTCTAATGCTACTTAAATCGCGATATCGTATCTCATCTATATGTTTCGTGATTTGATATAATATTCATTGCGAAGTGTCATATATACCTCGTATTCACTTCAAAAGAATGTAAATGCGACTATTCCTTGCTTGGAAATAGCGTTTGGAGGTGCCTACGTATCGTAGCAATAGACATCTAATGCTTCTTAAGACGCGATATCGCATCTCACTTCTATGTTTCATGATAAGATATAATGTACTTTGCGAAGTGTCATGTATACCTCGTATTCACATCAAAAGAATGTAAATGCGACTATTCCTTTCTAGTAAATAGCGTTTGCAGATGTCTACGTATCGTAGCAATAGAGTTCTAATGCTTGTTAGATCGCGATGTCCCATCTCATTTCTATGTTTCGTGATAAGATATAATATTCATTCCGAAGTGATATGTATACCTCGAATTCACTTCAAAAGAATGTAAATGCGACACTTCCATGCAAGGAAATAGCGTTTGCAGATATCTCCGCATCGAGGCAATAGGGTTCTAATGCTTCTTAAGACGCGATATCGCATCTCATTTCTATGCTTCATGATAAGATATAATATTCACTGCGAAGTGTCATGTACACCTCGTATTCACTTCAAAAGAATGTAAACGCAATACTTCCATGCTACGAAATAGCGTCTGCAGATGTCTACGCGTCGGGGCAGTAGTGTTCTAATGCTTCTTAAAACGCGATATCGCATCTCATATCTATGTTTCACGACAAGATATAATATTCATTGCGAAGTGTCATGTATACCTCGCATCCACTCCAAAAGAATGTAAATGCGACTATTGCTTGCTAGGTAATAGCGTTTGCAGATGTCTACGCTTCGAGGCAATAGAGTTCTAATGCTTCTTAAAACGCGATATCGTATCTCACTTCTATGTTTCATGATAAGATATAATATTCATTGCGAAGTGTCATGTATACCTCGTATTCACATCAAAAGAATGTAAATGACTATTCCATCCCAGGAAATAGCGTTTGCAGATATCTACGTATCGTACCAATAGAGTTCTTATGCTTCTCAGAACGCGATATCGCATCTCATTTCTATGCTTCGTATGATGTAATATTCATTGCGAAGTGTCATGTAAACCTCGAATTCACTTCAAAAGAATGTAAATGCGACTATTGCTTGCTAGGAAATAGCGTTTGCAGTTGTCTACGTATCGTAGCAATAGAGTTCTAATGCTTTTTAAAACGCTATATCGCATCTCACTTCTATGTTACATGGTAAGATGTAATGTTCATTGCGAAGTGTCATGTATACCTCCAATTCACTCCAAACGAATGTAAATGCGACACATCCTTGCTAGGAAATAGCGTCTGCAGATGTCTACGCATCGATGCAATAGAGTTCTAATGCTTCTTAAAACGCTATATCGCATCTCACTTCTATGTTTCATGATAAGATATAATATTCATTGCGAAGTGTCATGTATACCTCGTATTCACATCAAAAGAATGTAAATGCGACTATTCCTTCCCAGGAAATAGCGCTTGCAGATATCTACGTATCGTACCAATAGAGTTCTTATGCTTCTCAGAACGCGATATCGCATCTCATTTCTATGCTTCGTATGATGTAATATTCATTGCGAAGTGTCATGTAAACCTCGAATTCACTTCAAAAGAATGTAAATGCGACTATTGCTTGCTAGGAAATAGCGTTTGCAGTTGTCTACGTATCGTAGCAATAGAGTTCTAATGCTTTTTAAAACGCTATATCGCATCTCACTTCTATGTTACATGGTAAGATGTAATGTTCATTGCGAAGTGTCATGTATACCTCCTAGTCACTCCAAACGAATGTAAATGCGACACATCCTTGCTAGGAAATAGCGTCTGCAGATGTCTACGCATCGAGGCAATAGAGTTCTAATGCTTCTTAAAACGCGATATCGCATCTCACTTCTATGTTTCATGGTAAGATATAATATTCATTGCGAAGTGTCATGTATACCTCGTATTCACATCAAAAGAATGTAAGTGCGACTATTCCTTGCTAGGAAATAGCGTTTGCAGATGCCTACGTATCGTTGCAATAGGGTTCTAATGCTTCTTAGATCGCGATATCGCATCTCATTTCCATGTTTCGTGATAAGTTATAATACTCATTCCGAAGGGTTATGTATACCTCGAAATCACTTCAAAAGAATCTAAATGCGACACTCCCATGCTGGGATATAGCGTTTGCAGATATCTGCGCATCGAGGCAATAGGGATCTAATGCTTCTCAAAACGCGATATCGCATCTCACTTCTATGTTACATGATAAGATATAATGTTCATTGCGAAGTGTCATGCACACCTCGTATTCACTTCAAAAGAATGTAAATGCGACTATTCCTTGCTGGGAAATAGCGTATTCAGATGTGTACGTATCGTAGCAGTAGAGTTCTAATGCTACTTATATCGCGATATCGCATCTCATTTCTATGGTTCGTGATTAGATATAATATTCATTGCGAAGTGTCATGTATACCTCGTATTCACTCCAAACGAATGTAAATGCGAATCTTCCTTGCTAGGAAATAGCGTATTCAGATGTCTACATATCGTAGCAAAAGGGTCCTAATGCTACTTAAATTGAGATATCGCATCTCATTTCTATGTTTCGTGATAGGTTATAATATTCATTCCGAAGTGTCATGTATACCTTTAATTCACTTCAAAAGAATCCAAATGCGACATTTCCATGCTAGGAAATAGCCTTTGCAGATATCTCCGCATCGAGGCAATAGGTTTCTAATGCTTCTTAAAATGCGATATCGCATCTCTCTTTTATGTTACATGATAAGATATAATGTTCATTGCGAAGTGTCATGCATACCTCGTATTCAATTCAAGAGAATGTGAATGCGACGTTTCCATCGTAGGAAATAGCGTTCGCAGATGTCTACGTGTCGTAGCAATGGAGTCCTAATGCTTCTTAAAACGAGATGTGGCATTTCATTTCTATGTTTCATGATAAGATATAGTATTCATTGCGAATTATCATGTATACCTCGTATTCGCTTCAAAAGAATGTAAATGCGACACCGCCTTGCTAGGAAATAGCGTTTCCAGATATCTACGTACCGTAGCAAAAGATTTCTTATGCTCCTTAAACCGGGATATCGCATTTCATTTCTATGTTTCATGACAAGATATAGTATTCCTTGCGAAGTGTCATGTTTTCCTCGTATTTACTTCAAAAGAGTGTAAATGCGACACTTCCTTCCTAGGAAATAGCGTTTGCAGATGTCTACGTATCGTAGCTATAGAGTTCTAGTGCTTCTTAAAACGCGATATCGCATCACACTCCTATGTTTCATGATAAGGTATAATATTCATTGCGAACTGTCACCTACGCCTCCTATTCACTTCAAAGGAATGTAAATGCTACACTTCCTTGCTAGGAAATAGCGTTTGCAGAGGCCTACGTATCGTAGCAATTGAGTTCTAACGCTTCTTAAAACGCGATATCGCATCTCATTCCTATGTTTCATTATATGATATAATATCCATTGCGATGTGTCATGTATACCTCGTATTCACTTCAAAAGAATGTATATGCGACACTTCCATGCTAGGAAATAGCGATTGCAGATGGCTACTTATCGTAGCATTAGAGTTCTCATGCTTCATAAAACGGGATATCGCATCTCATATCTATGTTTCATGATGAGATATAATATTCATTGCGAATTGTTATGTATACCTCGTATTCGCTTCAATAGAATGTAAATGCAACACTTCCATGCTAGGAAATAGCGTTTGCAAATGCCTACGTATCGTAGAAATAGAGTTCTAATGCTACTTGAAACCCGATATCGCATCTCACTTCTGTGTTTCACGATAAGATACAATATTCATTGCGAAGTGTCATGTATTCTAGTCTACACTTCAAATGAATGTAAATGCGACACTTCCTTGCTAGGAAATAGCGTTTGCAGATGGCTACGTATCGTAGCAATAGAGTTCTAGTGCTTGTTAAAATGCGAAATCACATCTCACTTCTATGTTTTATGATGAGATATAATATTCATTGCGAAGTGTCATGTATACCTCGCATACACTTCAAACCAATGTAAATGCGACACTTCGTTGCTAGGAAATAGCGTTTGCAGATGTCAACGTATCGAAGCATTAGAGTTATAATGCTTCATATATCGCGATATCGCATCTCATTTCTATTTTTCATCATAAAATGTAATATTCATTGCGAAGTGTCATGTATTCTCGTCTACACGTCAATAGAATGTAAATGCAACACTTCCTTGCTAGGGAATAGCGTTTCCAGATGTCTAGGTATCGGAGCAATAGAGTTCTAATGGGGAGGGGTAGAGGTCCTTCTCACACCCGAGAACCATTCTGTTTGTCTCCATGGACTATGGCAGCGGTCTTATCGTTGCAGAGCTCTGGATCCTTTCCTTCGGGCTTCAGGGTCTCTTCTTGCTCACTTCCCGACTCCTCCAGCGTCGAGCCCGTCACGCTACCTCGGCGCACAGCCCTTCCGCGAACCTGCGGTCTTATTATCCGCCGAAGAGGCGTCTTATGGGTCGCTTCTTCCATCAGCTCTCCAGTCTAATCCGTAGAACGGAGAGAGAGAAACGACCTTGAGGCGGGGGGGGGGGGGGGGGGGGGAGGTTCTACCATCGTGTATTTCACGCTCCTCGCAAATACAGCTATCGCGATGGTCCGTGTCGCGCTTCTCGCATGGGTGGTGATCTGTGAGCTAGTCTAACCAAAGCGGGGGGGGGGGGGGGGGAGGTGAGCGAGCCTTGTGACTTCACTACGTCACAGTACATACAAATTTGCGATTAAGTAGCTATGTGTTCAAATTCGATTCCGAATAATTCACTAGAAAGCATCCCAGATAACAAACGGCAAGATGGTAGCGACACCATGCCGGCACTATATTGCCACTTCCGTGGAGTGTCAACTGATTCGTAGTCATCTGTGACCGGATTCGTTGACTAAAATGCCAGAACGTGTTACCAGCACGTTCTAGACAAGCGAATCGCGCAGAACCAGCACCATGGTGACACGCGTATCATCGCTCCATTCATGAATCTCCTCAGCAATGACGCAGGATCACATTTGGCAATGGGGAACCTGTGCTTTCATACAAATTAGAAACGTTAGATGTCAGTAGATGTTCAGCATATGAGTATTGATAGACATTTTGATGGTCGTTTTCCTATATTTATAGTTATTGAGCGAGTCGTATATATTTCTTTCAATCCATCATAGACTAAAAATATTATTTATAAAAAAAATATTACTTATAAAATAAAAATTCATGCTGTTGCGTCCCTAACTTCGCCTTGTGTAATTTTTGAAATAACATGCTCTCATCGTATTTAATGTAACCCTCAATTGCATGAATTTGTAACAATAAATTGAAGAAAATATATATAAAATAAGTGTATATATTTTTATGACAAAGTAATTATCGACTTTATGGAAAAAATCGCCCTATCGAGCTAGTTTATAGAAAATAATAAAATCGAGTTCTTATATCTTTGTTTTGTGCCGGTGTATCTATATTGGAATCAAAATAAATAAATTGCACAGTTTAGTCATTTTTCATATTTGCTTATAATTTTTATGGAAACAGCTTCCCCATTAGTAAATGTCAGCCTACGCCACAACCACGCGTGTAGCTATGGTGAGCTGATAGTGTCATTGTCACGGCCGTGTAGCCCGTGTGCTATATCTCGGTGCTTTAATAGTGCCGTGATACGAATGCCGCCCCAGTACTAACAGTATGCCATTTCGAAAGCTGAGTAGGAGCACTTTGTTAGCACAGTTCTGTCACGGAATTCGTTCCATCCGTTGTCATTGGCGTGCCAATCGCTGGCTGTTTGGGATATTGTAGTGCATGAGGCAGACTTGTTCCTTATCATCGTCAAGGAGATGGATTTTCACTCCCCCCTTTTTGAATTTTTTAAATTATTGTTTGGAATTTTTGCCGTTTCTGTATCTCTATGACCGCATTGTGGATTCAACTTATGTACGATCTTTTTGGTCTTCATCTTTTGTTACATGTAATATTATATATGTGATGCACGTTTGTTATGTAATGCTCCGATTTGTAAGCCTCAGATACTTTTATTCTTTGGTAAAGCAACTTATTCGATTAATATATATTCATTAGACATAGATATAAACAATTAGAAAAATGTTATTAAAACGCTATTAAATATGTTGTTGCAATTATATATTTAAGGTCTGAAGATGTAGATGCAATTAATGTCCGATATTTTACGTGATCCAATCGACGTATCAAGTGAGGCTATGAAATATAAAAATCTTTTACTATTCTTCGACCCCTTTACATGTTACATGAATGATAAGTTCTGCAAGACAAGAAGCCTAAATTAGTGAGATATCTAGGAACATAAGTAATTTGTAAGTAACACATCTTTTCTCTTTGAAATATTTGCCTTTGCATAGAATAGAACGTATAGATATAATTGCCTGTTTTGTATCCATTTCGGTCCAATTCTATTATAGCCTTTGAGCAGAAGTAATATTGATTATACTTGATTTTTGCAATAGTTCTTTAATTAACAGATTTTATTAACCTAGAATCATCATTTGACGGATGTATCAATCTACTTTGTAGCTCCATCAGTTTCTTTTTCTGCTCGCTACTTTCCATTTTCAGTTCCGTATACTTATCCTTTATCACCGTCTTATATGTTGCGTAAAATTACAATAACCTTTTATCCTCAAATTTTGCGGATATTTCAATTAAATTTCCTTTGATTAAATAAACGGAAAATAAAAAACAGTGGCACGTACCATTTCTTGGAAACGTTGTATCGTAATTTGCATCTGACTGTTTTGAAAGGCACGCACTTTACTTAACGTTTGCAATGATTCGGTTAGCGAAGTAAAGTAATATTCTACTTTCGAAATTATTGGCTCTTGTAATTCTAAGGCAAATATCTGTCCACATCGTGAACATTGTTTTTTGGCAAAATTCCAGAAAAACAAATATACTATAAGTAAAATAATAAACATCATAATATTAAATTTAACTCTGTTCATCGTTGCCTTGTCGGACACATCCACAACAATATACAGGGTGGGGCAGTAATAATTAGCACCTCAGATATCCACGAAACTATAAGTTTCATAGAAGTTTTTGCTAATATAAAATTGCATAGTACAAAGGGGCCATCCGTCGATGAAAATAGTTTTTTTGTAAGTGGAGTTATGTTGGACATATGAAGGTTACCTTCATTTTTTAAAATGAATTGGAATGTCCATTCTTCCGTAATACGATAGAGCATTTTAAAGCAAGTTTAACGATCTGTAACATAAAGGCATTGAAGGTTACAAAAAGTAATGAAAGGCGATAATACTCACGGTTTTGATAGTAAATGAAACATACGTATTGTAAACAGTGGTGGAAGGCGTAATACTTATCGTTTACTTCACTGTGAATAAACACTTTTCGAAGGGCATTTCAATAGTTTGCAGCATAAGTTAAACATGATAAGATTAGTATCGAAAAATCGGTTCGAATACGTTTGGTTAGGCTGTTCTTTGTGTCGTTCATTTTATAAGTACTGAGCTGCGGATTCCTGAGGACAGCTCACAAAATTGTTGAACTATGGAAGATTATCATTGTGAATTTGAATCAAAAGGTAATTAAATTCCATTAGATTGTAAACAGATCTCAATGTTTCATTTTAGATAGTAAGATTAAATACTCTTTAGAAAACTACACGAATGGATACATACCTTTCTATTATTATGATTTCATAAAGAATTATAATTGCAATTATATAGTTCATTACGATAAAAAATATTTCTCAGAAAATTCTAAATATTAAATAAAAGAATCAAGTAAAACATTTTTAATAATTACGAATATGAAAAATACTTGAACATTCCAATATGAACATGTCTAAACAGGAGTTAGAAAAGTCAAACATTCAATTTCAATTCCAGAATTCATCTATAAGAGGTAAAATGTTTCGAAAGCTTTAATTACAGTCTTTAATGCAAGCAGTTGGGCAGTATTTCAATTTTTAAGAAAATTGATGAAAGTCAACCATTTTGAAGTGGTCAGAATCTTTGTCGTTTGAGCAATAAGTGAATAACAAATAACTGCATAAATTCCAGGCTTAAAAACTTATGGATTAAATCCTATGCAGACTCGTTTATGAGCGAGTTACTAAATAATAATCCACACTAAGTAATCATTTTAAAACTTAAACGATTACATCTCGCGAACTTTCAATGATATCAGAAGCGTGAAAAGTATGTGGTTTATCAAAAACTCTTCTAAAAGAACGGACGGAGCCAATAGAAATCTTTGTTGAAGTAAGCAAGTTCTAAAGTTCTAAGCAACGCGATGGCCCTTATCTGCCTATGTTTCATAGCAAGTAAGTTCTGAATTTCTATGAAATCCGATGGAATTTCTCACTACTAACGTTTCAAAGTAAGTTCACAAATTCTCAGTTCTACGTTTAAAACTATGTGTGTTCTATATATCTATGTAAAGTGATGGTTCCTATTAGTTGTGACGGAAACCTATATATAGTAAGTCAGGGAAGCTCGAAGGGGTTAATTATCTAAATGTTTTAAGGTGTAAAACGTACTTTAATATAAAGCGATCTATCGTTCCAAGGTATCCGCTCACGTACAACTTTTCTTGGGCGCCAGCTGCTCAGAAAGTAGCAAAGGGATAGACTACACGACCCCGGGAACCATGGGGCGGAACAACCCTTGAAACTTCGAAATGCTCCTCCTCTCGACTACGCCTAGCCAAGTACACACACTCAGGTCGCGAGATACTGAAGTCACGGCATGTTTATTTATGGTCTCGACGTGGGTTTAACTAAGAAGGGCTACGGGAAACTACGCAACACGCCGCAAATTACCGGGTATCATAACTCGCTTCACGATATAAGATACAATATACAATATGCGACACAAGAAATGGGACGCTTTAGCGAATAAGCTCTCACGTTCTCTTCTTCAGGTTCCTTGAAGTCGCTGGTGGTCCTCGGGTCTCCTGCATCCTCCTCGGGGCTCCTTGGTGGAGTGGGCTGTAGGCTTCGGTATTGTTCGAGTCCATCGATCAGTGGATTTCGGCGATTTCCTATTCCCGCCCCCTTGGGTGTCCCTGAGGGGATCCTCCTGATCATTTAAATTGCGTAGCGCCGCGCGCGCCGCGCTCCCATGGCCCACCTGCAGGGCCGCTGGACTTTTGACTTCTCTTTAGGGGGTTAAGGATGGTTGAGGACCTTCTCACATCCCAGAGCATTATAAAGCACAAAAGCAGATAAGCATAATGCGATGCATAGAGCTTTACAACCTTCTAACTTACTTTGAACTGTTTATATGAAATGCGATATTGAGGTGCATGAAGCATGACAAATTAAATGCTTCGACACCTGGACATCTAGAAACGCTATCCCCGGGCAAGAAAGTGTAGGGTTCACACTCAATTCACGTGCAGAAGCAGATAAACATAACGCGATGCTATGAATATTACATCTTATCATGAAATATAGAAGTAAGATGCGCAGCCGCGTTTTACGAAGCATTAGAACTCCATTGCTTCTAAACCTTCAGATATAGAAACGAAATTCCGTAGCAAGGAAGTGATGCATTTACATTCATTTGAAGTGTAGAGGAGATATACATAACGCGTTGCATTGAAATTACATCTTATCATGTGACTAAGAACTGATATGCGATATCGCGTTTTATAAAGAGTTAGAAATCTATTGCTTCGATGCGTAGATATCTAGAAACGCAATTTCCTAGCCAAGAAGTGTGGCATTTGCATTCTTTTGAAGTGTAGACGAGGTATACATAACACTTCGCAATGAATATTATATCTTATCATGAAACACAGAAATGAGATGCTAGTGCTTCGATACGTAGATATCTGGAAACGCATTTCCTAGCAAGGACGTGTGGCATTTACAATCTTTTGAAGTGTAGACGAGGTATACATAACACTTCGCAATGAATATTATACCTTATCATGAAACATAGAAATAAGATCCGATATCGCGTTTTAAGAAGCAATAGAAATACATTGCTTCGATACGTAGACATCTGGAAACGCATTTCCTAGCAAGGATGCGTGGCACTTTCATTCCTTTGAAGTGTAGACGATGTATGCAACACGTCCCGATGAATATTATATCTTACCATGAAACATAGAAATGAGATGCAGTATCGAGTTTTAAGAAGCATTAGATCTCTATTTCTTCGATATATAGACATCTGGAAACGCAATTCCTAGCAAGAAAGTGTGGCATTTACATTCTTTTGAAGTGCAGACGAGGTATACATAACACTTCGCTAGGAATATTATATCTTATCATGAGACATAGAAATGAATTGTGATATCGCGTTTTAAGAAGCATTAGGAATCTATTGCTTCGATACGTAGACATCTGGAGACGCTATTTCCTACCAAGAGTGTGTGGCATTTACATTCTTTTGAAGTGTAGACGAGGTTTACATGACACTTCGCAATGAATATTGTATCTTGTCATGAAGCATAGAAATGAGATGCGATATCGCGTATTAAGATGCATTTGAACTCTATTGCTTGGATACGTAGAAATCTGGAAACGCTGTTTCCTAGCAAGGAAGTGTTTAATTTACATTTTTTTGTAGTGTAGACCAGTTAAACGTAACATTTCGCAATGAATATTATGTCTTATCGTGCAACGTAGAACTGAGGTGCGATATCGCGCTTTAAGAAGCATTAAAACGCTATTGCTTCTATAGGCAGAAATCTGGAAACGCTATTCCATAGCAAGGAAGTGTGGCATTTATATTCATTTGAAGTGTATACGAGGTATACATAATACTTCGCTGTGAATATTACAACTTATCATGCAACATAGAATTGAGATGCGATATCGCGATTAAAGGAGCATTAGAACTGTATTGCTTCGATACGTAGCAATCTGGAAACGCTATTTCCTAGGAAGGAAATGAGCATTTACATTCTTTTGATGTGTAAACGAGGTATGGATAACACTTCACAATGAATTTTATATCATATCGTGAAACATAGAAATGAGACGCGATATCGCGTATTAAGGCCCATTAGAACTCTAATGCTTCGATACGTAGACATCTGGAATCGCATTTCCTAGCAAGGAATTGTAGCATTTACATGCTTTTGAGGTGTTGACGAGCTATACATAACACTTCGTAATGAATACTATATCATATCATGAAACATACAAATGAGATGCGATATGGCGCTCGAAGAAGCATTGGAACTCCATTGCTTCGATACGTAGACATCTGGAAACGCATTTGCTGGCAAGGAAGTGTGGCCTTTACATTCTTTTGAAGTGTGCTCGAGGTATACGTAACACTTCACAATGAATTTTATATCATATCGTGAAACATAGAAAAGATACGCGATATCGCGTTTTAAGACGCATTACAACTCTATTGCTTCGATACGTAGATATCTGTAAACGCTACATCCTAGCAAGGAAGTTTCGCATTTACATTCCATTGAAGTGAATTCGAGGTATACATGCCACTCCGCAATGAATATTATATCTTATCATGAAAGATAGAAATGAGATGCGATATCTCGTTTTAAGAAGCATTAGAATTCTATTGCTTCGATACGTAAACATATGCAAGCGCAATTTCCTAGCAAGGAATTGTCGCATTTACATTCATTCGAAGTGAGTACGACGGATACATAACACTCCACAATGAATATTATATCTTATCATGAACGTAGAAATGAGATGCGATATCGCGATATAAGAAGTATTACAACTCTATTGCTTCGATACATAGATATCTGCAAACGCTACATCCTGGCAAGGATGTGTCACATTTACATTCCATTGAAGTGAATACGAGGTATTCACGCCACTCCGCAAAGAATATTATATCTTATCATGAAGCATAGGAATGAGATGCGATATCCCGTTTTAAGAAGCATAAGAACTTTATTGCTTCGATACTTAGACACCTGCAAACGCTATTTCCTATCAAGGAAGTGTCGCATTTACATTCATTTGAAGTGTATCCGAGGTATACATGACACTTCGCAATGAATATTATATCTTATCATGAAACATAGAAATGAGGTATGATATCTCGTTTTAAGAAGCATTATAACTCTATTGCTACGATACGTAGACATCTCCAAAAGCTATTTCCTAGCAAGGAAGTGTCGCATTTACATTCTTTTGAAGTGTAGACGAGAATACATGACAATCCGCAATGAATATTATATCTTATCATGAAACATCGAAATGAGATGCTATATCGCGTTTTGAGAAGCATTAGAACTCTATTGCTACGATACGCAGACATCTGGAAGCGCTATTTCCAAGCAAGGAAGTGTCGCATTTACATTCTCTTAAAGTGAATGCGATGTATACATAACATTGCACAATGAATACTATATCTTTTCATGAAACATAGAAATGAGATGCGATATCCCGTTTTATGAAGCATGAGAACTCTATTGCTTCGATACGTAGCCATCTGCAAACGCTATTTCCTAGCAAGAAAGTGTTGCATTTACATTCTTTTGATTTGTAGACGAGAATACATGACACTTCGCAATGAATATTATATCTTATCGTGAAACACAGAAGTGAGATGCGATATCGGGTTTTAACAAGCATTAGAACTCTATTGCTACGATACGTAGACAATTGCAAACGCTACTTCCTAGCATGGAAGTGTCGCATTTACATTCTTTTGAAGCGAATACGAGGTATACATAGCACTTCGCAATGAATATTATATCTTATCATGAAACATAGATATGAGATGCGATATTCCGCCTTAAAAAGCATGAGAACTCTAATGCTACGATACGTAGCCATCTGCAAACGCTATTTCCTAGGAAGGAAGTGTCGCATTTACATTCTATTGAAACGAATACGAGGTATACATAGCACTTCGCAATGAATATTATATCTTATCATGAAACATAGATATGAGATGCGGTATCCCGTTTTAAGAAGCATGAGAACTCTAATGCTACGATAAGTAGCCATCTCCAGGCGCTATTTCCTAACAAGGAAGTGTCGGATTTACATTCTTTTGAAGTGAATACGAGGTATACATGACACTTCGCAATGAATGTTATATCTTATCAAGAAACATAGAAATGAGCTGCGATGTCGCGCTTTGAAGAGCATTAGAACTCTGTTGCTTCGATACGTTGACGTCTGCCATCACTATTTCCTAGCATGGAAGTGTCGTATTTACATTCCTTTGAAGTGTAGACGAGGAATACATATCACTTCGAAATGAATATTATATCTTAACATGAGTCATAGAAATGAGATACGATGTCGCGTTTTAAGAAACATGAAAACTCTACTTCTGCGATACGTAGACATCGCAAACGGTATTTCCTATCAGGGAAGTGTGGCATTTACATTCATTTGAAATGCATGAGAGGTACATATGACACTTCGCAATGAATATTATATCTTATCATGAAACACAGAAATGAGATGTGATATCGCGTTTCAAGGAGCATTAGAACCTTATTGCTCCGATACGTAGACATCTGGAAACGCCATTTCCTAGCAAGGAAGTGTGGCATTTACATTCTTTTGATGTGTAGCCGATGAGTACATAACACTTCGCAATATATGTCATATCTTATCGCGAAACATAGACATGACATGCGATATCGCGTTTTAAGAAGCATTATAGATCTAATGCTTCGATACGTAGACATCAGGAAACGGTATTTCTTAGTAAGGAAGTGTGGTATTTACATTCTTTTCAAGTGTAGACGAGGCATACATAACATTTCGCTATGAATATTATTTAATATCACGAAACATAGAAATGAGATGCGATATCCCGTTTTATGAAGCATGAGAACTCTATTGCTTCGATACGTAGCCATCTGCAAACGCTATTTCCTAGCAAGAAAGTGTTGCATTTACATTCTTTTGATTTGTAGACGAGAATACATGACACTTCGCAATGAATATTATATCTTATCGTGAAACACAGAAGTGAGATGCGATATCGGGTTTTAACAAGCATTAGAACTCTATTGCTACGATACGTAGACAATTGCAAACCCTACTTCCTAGCATGGAAGTGTCGCATTTACATTCTTTTGAAGCGAATACGAGGTATACATAGCACTTCGCAATGAATATTATATCTTATCATGAAACATAGATATGAGATGCGATATTCCGCCTTAAAAAGCATGAGAACTCTAATGCTACGATACGTAGCCATCTGCAAACGCTATTTCCTAGGAAGGAAGTGTCGCATTTACATTCTATTGAAACGAATACGAGGTATACATAGCACTTCGCAATGAATATTATATCTTATCATGAAACATAGATATGAGATGCGGTATCCCGTTTTAAGAAGCATGAGAACTCTAATGCTACGATAAGTAGCCATCTCCAGGCGCTATTTCCTAACAAGGAAGTGTCGGATTTACATTCTTTTGAAGTGAATACGAGGTATACATGACACTTCGCAATGAATGTTATATCTTATCAAGAAACATAGAAATGAGCTGCGATGTCGCGCTTTGAAAAGCATTAGAACTCTGTTGCTTCGATACGTTGACATCTGCCATCACTATTTCCTAGCAAGGAAGTGTCGTATTTACATTCCTTTGAAGTGTAGACGAGGAATACATATCACTTCGAAATGAATATTATATCTTAACATGAGTCATGGAAATGAGATACGATATCGCGTTTTAAGAAACATGAAAACTATACTTCTGCGATACGTAGACATCGCAAACGGTATTTCCTATCAGGGAAGTGTGGCATTTACATTCATTTGAAATGCATGAGAGGTATATATGACACTTCGCAATGAATATTATATCTTATCATGAAACACAGAAATGAGATGTGATATCGCGTTTCAAGGAGCATTAGAACCTTATTGCTCCGATACGTAGACATCTGGAAACGCCATTTCCTAGCAAGGAAGTGTGGCATTTACATTCTTTTGATGTGTAGCCGATGAGTACACAACACTTCGCAATATATGTCATATCTTATCGCGAAACATAGACATGACATGCGATATCGCGTTTTAAGAAGCATTATAGATCTAATGCTTCGATACGTAGACATCAGGAAACGGTATTTCTTAGTAAGGAAGTGTGGTATTTACATTCTTTTCAAGTGTAGACGAGGCATACATAACATTTCGCTATGAATATTATTTAATATCACGAAACATAGAAATGAGATGCGATATCGCGTTTTAAGAAGCATTAGAACCCTATACCTTCGATACTTGGTCATTTGGAAACGCTACTTCCTAGCATGGAAGTGTCGCATTTACATTCTGTTGAAGTGAATACGAGGTATACATGACACTTCGCAATAAATATTGTATCTTATCATGAAACATTGAAGCGAGATGCGATATCTCGTTTTAGGAAGCATTAGAACTCTATTGCTACGATACGTAGACATCTGAATACGCTCTTTCCTAGCAAAGAAGTGTCGCATTCACATTCGTTTGGAGTTAATACGAGGTATACATGACATTTCGCAATGAATATTATATCTTATCACGAAACATGGAAATGAAATGCGACATCTCGTTTTAAGAAGCATTAGGACCCTTTTGCTACGATAAGGAGACATCTGCAAACGATATTCCCAAGGATGGAAACGTCGCATTTACATTCTTTTGAAGAGAATACGAGGTATACGTGACACTTCGCAATGAATATTATATCTTATCATGAAACATAGAAGTGAGGTGCGGTATCGCGTTTTAAGAAGCATTAGAAATCTATGGCCTCGATGCGGAGACATCTGCAAACGCTATTTCCTAGCATGGAAGTGTCGCACTTACATTCTTTTGAAGTGAATAAGAGGTATACATGACACTTCGCAATGAATATTGTATCTTATCATGAACCATAGAAGAGAGTTGCGATATCGCCTTTTAAGAAGCATTAGAACTCTGTTGCCTCGACGCGTAGACATCTGCAGACGCTATTTCCTAGCATTGAAATGTCGCATTTACATTCTTTTGAAGTGAATTCGAGGTGCACATGACACTTCGCAATGAATATTACATCTTATCACGAAACATAGAAATGAGATGCGATATCGCGATTCAAGTAGCATTAGAACTCTATTGCTACGATACGTAGACATCTGAATATGCTATTTCCCAGCATGGAAGTGTCGCATTTACATTCGTTTGGAAAGAATACGAGGTATACATGACACTTCGCAATGAATATTATATCTTATCACGAAACATGGAAATGATATGCGATATCGAGATTTAAGTAGCATTAGATCTCTATTGCTACGATACGTAGACATCTGCAAACGCTATTTCCTAGCAAGCAATAGTCGCATTTACATTCTTTTGAAGCGAATACGATGTATACATGACACTTCGCAATGAATATTACATCTTATCACGAAACATAGAAATGAGATGCGATATCGCGATTCAAGTAGCATTAGAACTCTATTGATACGATACGTAGACATCTGAATACGCTATTTCCCAGCAAGGAAGTGTCGCATATACATTCGTTTGGAGAGAATACGAGGTATACATGACACTTCGCAATGAATATTATATCTTATCAAGAAACAGGGAAATGATATGCGATATCGAGATTTAAGTAACATTAGATCGCTATTGCTACGATCCGTAGACATCTGCAAACGCTATTTCCTAGCTAGCAATAGTCGCATTTATATTCTTTTGAAGCGAATACGATGTATACATGACACTTCGCAATGAATATTATATCTTATCACGAAACATGGAAATGATATGCGATATCGAGATTTAAGTAGCATTAGATCTCTATTGCTACGATACGTAGACATCTGCAAACGCTATTTCCTAGCAAGCAATAGTCGCATTTACATTCTTTTGAAGCGAATACGATGTATACATGACACTTCGCAATGAATATTTTATCTTAACACG
Source organism: Xylocopa sonorina (assembly GCF_050948175.1). NCBI lineage: Eukaryota > Metazoa > Arthropoda > Insecta > Hymenoptera > Apidae > Xylocopa > Xylocopa sonorina. The sequence continues at coordinate 681,869 of NW_027490182.1, read as the reverse complement.
CAGCATAGAAATGAGATGCGATATCGCGATGCAAGTAGCATTAGAACTCTATTGCTACGATACGTAGACATCTGAATACGCCATTTCCCAGCAAGGAAGTGTCGCATTCACATTCGTTTGGAGAGAATACGAGGTATACATGACACTTCGCAATGAATATTATATCTTATCATGAAACATAGAAGTGAGGTGCGATATCGCGTTTTAAGAAGCATTAGAAATCTATGGCCTCGATGCGGGACATCTGCAATCGCTATTTCCTAGCATGGAAGTGTCGCACTTACATTCTTTTGAAGTGAATACGAGGTATACATGACACTTCACAATGAATATTGTATCTTATCATGAAACATAGAAGTGAGATGCGATATCGCTTTTTAAGAAGCATAAGAACTCTATTGCCTCGCCACGTAGAGATCTGCAGACGCTATTTCCTAGCATGGAAGTGTCGCATTTACATTCTTTTGAAGTGAATTCGAGGTGTACATGACACTTCGCAATGAATATTATATCTTATCATGAAGCATAGAAATGTGATGGGATATCGCGTTATGAGAAGCACCACAACTCTATTGCTACGATACGTAGGCATCTGCAAACACTATTTCCTTGCAAGCAATAGTCGCATTTACATGCTTTTGAAGTGAATACGAGGTATACATGACACAGCGCAATGAATATTATATCTTATCACGAAACATGGAAATGAAATGCGATATCGCGTTTTAAGAAGCATTAGGACCCTTTTGCTACGATAAGGAGACATCTGCAAACGATATTCCCAAGGATGGAAACGTCGCATTTACATTCTTTTGAAGAGAATACGAGGTATACGTGACACTTCGCAATGAATATTATATCTTATCATGAAACATAGAAGTGAGGTGCGATATCGCGTTTTAAGAAGCATTAGAAATCTATGGCCTCGATGCGGAGACATCTGCAAACGCTATTTCCTAGCACGGAAGTGTCGCACTTACATTCTTCTGAAGAGAATACGAGGTATACATGACACTTCGCAATGAATATTGTATCTTATCATGAAACATAGAAGTGAGATGCGATATCGCTTTTTAAGAAGCATTAGAATTCTATTGCTTCGCATCGTAGAGATCTGCAGACGCTATTTCCTAGCATGGAAGAGTCGCATTTACATTCTTTTGAATTGAATTCGAGGTGTACATGACACTTCGCAATGAATATTATATCCTATCATGAAACATAGAAGTGAGGTGCGATATCCCGTTTTAAGAAGCATTAGAACTCTATGGCCTCGATACGTAGAAATCTGAATACGCTATTTCCTAGCAAGGAATTGTCGCATTTACATTCGTTTGGAGTGAATACGAGGTATACGTGACACTTCGCAATGAATATTACTTCTTATCACGAAACATGGAAATGATATGCGATATCGAGATTTAAGTAGCATTAGATCTCTATTGCTACGATACGTAGACATCTGCAAACGCTATTTCCTAGCAAGCAATAGTCGCATTTACATTCTTTTGAAGCGAATACGATGTATACATGACACTTCGCAATGAACATTTTATCTTAACACGAAGCATATAAATGAAATGCGATATCGCGATATAAGTAGCATTAGAACACTATCGCTACGATGCGTAGGCACCTGCAAACGCTATTTCCCAGCAAGGAGTAGTCGCATTTACATTCTTTTGAAGTGAATACGAGGTATATATGACACTTCGCAATGAATATTATATCTTATCATGAAACACAGAAGTGAGGTGCGATATTGCGTTTTAAGAAGCATTAGAACTCTATGGCCTCGATACGTAGAAATATGAATACGCTATTTCCTAGCAAGGAAGTGTCGCATTTACATCCGTTTGGAGTGAATACGAGGTATACATGACACTTCGCAATAAATATTGTATCTTATCATGAAACATAGAAGTGAGATGCGATATCTCGTTTTAAGAAGCATTAGAACTCTATTGCCTCGAAGCGTAGTCATCTGCACACGCTATTTCCTAGCATGGAAGTGTCGCAGATACATTCTTTTGAAGTGAATAGGAGGTATACATGACACTTCGCAATGAATATTATATCTTATCGCGATACATATAAATGAGACGCGATATCGCGATTTAAGTAGCATTCGAACTCTATTGCTACGATACGGAGGAATCTGCAAACGCTATTTCCTTGCAAGCAATAGTCGCATTTACATTCTTTTGAAGCGAATACGAGGTATACATGACACTTCGCAATGAATATTATATCTTATCACGAAACATGGAAATGATATGCGATATCGAGATTTAAGTAGCATTAGATCTCTATTGCTACGATACGTAGACAACTGCAAACGCTATTTCCTAGCAAGCAATAGTCGCATTTACATTCTTTTGAAGCGAATACGAGGTATACATGACACTTCGCAATGAATATTATATCTTATCACGAAACATGGAAATGATATGCGATATCGAGATTTAAGTAGCATTAGATCTCTATTGCTACGATACGTAGACATCTGCAAACGCTATTTCCTAGCAAGCAATAGTCGCATTTACATTCTTTTGAAGTGAATACGATGTATACATGACACTTCGCAATGAATATTTTATCTTAACACGCAGCATAGAAATGAGATGCGATATCGCGATGCAAGTAGCATTAGAACTCTATTGCTACGATACGTAGACATCTGAATACGCCATTTCCCAGCAAGGAAGTGTCGCATTCACATTCGTTTGGAGAGAATACGAGGTATACATGACACTTCGCAATGAATATTATATCTTATCATGAAACATAGAAGTGAGGTGCGATATCGCGTTTTAAGAAGCATTAGAAATCTATGGCCTCGATGCGGGACATCTGCAATCGCTATTTCCTAGCATGGAAGTGTCGCACTTACATTCTTTTGAAGTGAATACGAGGTATACATGACACTTCACAATGAATATTGTATCTTATCATGAAACATAGAAGTGAAATGCGATATCGCTTTTTAAGAAGCATAAGAACTCTATTGCCTCGCCACGTAGAGATCTGCAGACGCTATTTCCTAGCATGGAAGTGTCGCATTTACATTCTTTTGAAGTGAATTCGAGGTGTACATGACACTTCGCAATGAATATTATATCTTATCATGAAGCATAGAAATGTGATGGGATATCGCGTTTTGAGAAGCACTACAACTCCATTGCTACGATGCGTAGGCATCCGCAAACGCTATTTCCTTGCAAGCAATAGTCGCATTTACATGCTTTTGAAGTGAATACGAGGTATACATGACACAGCGCAATGAATATTATATCTTATCACGAAACATGGAAATGAAATGCGATATCGCGTTTTGAGAAGCACTACAACTCCATTGCTACGATACGCAGACATCTGCAAACGCTATTTCCTTGCAAGCAATAGTCGCATTTACATTCTTTTGAAGCGAATACGATGTATACATGACACGTCGCAATGAATATTTTATCTTATCACGAAGCATATAAATGAAATGCGATATCGCGATATAAGTAGCGATTAGAACTCTATCGCTATGATACGTAGGCATCTGCAAACGCTGTTTCCTAGAAAGGAATAGTCGAATTTACATTGTTTTGATGTGAATACGAGGTATATATGACACTTCGCAATGAATATTATATCTTATCACGAAATATTGAAATGAGATGCGATATCGCAATTTAAGTAGCTTTAGAACTCTATCGCTACGATACGTAGGCATCTGCAAACGCTATTTCCTTGCATGGATGTGTCGCACTTACATTCTTTTGAAGTGAATACGTGGTATACATGACACTTCGCAATGAATATTGTATCTTATCATGAAACATAGAATTGAGGTGCGATATCGCTTTTTAAGAAGCATTAGAATTCTATTGCCTCGCATCGTAGAGATCTGCAGACGCTATTTCCTAGCATGGAAGTGTCGCATTTACATTCTTTTGAAGCGAATACGATGTATACATGACACTTCGCAATGAATATTTTATCTTAACACGAAGCATATAAATGAAATGCGATATCGCGATATAAGTAGCATTAGAACTCTATCGCTACGATACGTAGGCATCTGCAAACGCTATTTCCTAGCATGGATGTGTCGCATTTACATTCTTTTGAAGTGAATTCGAGGTGTACATGACACTTCGCAATGAATATTATATCTTATCGTGAAGCATAGAAATGTGATGCGGTATCGCGTTCTGAGAAGCACTACAACTCCATTGCTACGATGCGTAGGCCTCTGCAAACGCTATTTCCTAGCAAGGAGTAGTCGGATTTAAATTCTTTTGAAGTGAATACGAGGTATACGTGACACTTCGCAATGAATATTGTATCCTATCATGAAAGATAGAAGTGAGGTGCGATATCGCGTTCTGAGAAGCACTACAACTCCATTGCTACGATACGTAGGCATCTGCAAACGCTATTTCCTAGAAAGGAATAGTCGAATTTACATTGTTTTGATGTGAATACGAGGTATATATGACACTTCGCAATGAATATTATATCTTATCACGAAATATTGAAATGAGATGCGATATCGCAATTTAAGTAGCATTAGAACTCTATCGCTACGATACGTAGGCATCTGCAAACGCTATTTCCTTGCATGGATGTGTCGCACTTACATTCTTTTGGAGTGAATACGTGGTATACATGACACTTCGCAATGAATATTGTATCTTATCATGAAACATAGAATTGAGGTGCGATATCGCTTTTTAAGAAGCATTAGAATTCTATTGCCTCGCATCGTAGAGATCTGCAGACGCTATTTCCTAGCATGGAGGTGTCGCATTTACATTCTTTTGAAGCGAATACGATGTAGACATGACACTTCGCAATGAATATTTTATCTTAACACGAAGCATATAAATGAAATGCGATATCGCGATATAAGTAGCATTAGAACTCTATCGCTACGATACGTAGGCATCTGCAAACGCTATTTCCTAGCAAGGAGTAGTCGGATTTAAATTCTTTTGAAGTGAATACGAGGTATACGTGACACTTCGCAATGAATATTATATCCTATCATGAAACATAGAAGTGAGGTGCGATATCGCGTTTTAAGATGCATTAGAACTCTATGGCCTCGATACGTAGAAATCTGAATACGCTATTTCCTAGCAAGGAATTGTCGCATTTACATTCGTTTGGAGTGAATACGAGGTATACATGACACTTCGCAATGAATATTTTATCTCATCACGAAACATATAAATGAAATGCGATATCGCGATTTAAGTAACATTAGAACTCTATTGCCTCGAAGCGTAGTCATCTGCACACGCTATTTCCTAGCATGGAAGTGTCGCAGATACATTCTTTTGAAGTGAATAGGAGGTATACATGACACTTCGCAATGAATATTATATCTTATCGCGATACATATAAATGAGACGCGATATCGCGATTTAAGTAGCATTCGAACTCTATTGCTACGATACGGAGGAATCTGCAAACGCTATTTCCTTGCAAGCAATAGTCGCATTTACATTCTTTTGAAGTGAATACGAGGTATTCGTGACACATCGCAATGAATATTATATCTTATCACGAAATATATAAATGAAATGCGATATCGCGATTTAAGTAGCATTAGAACTCTATTGCTACGATACGTAGACATCTGCAAACGTTATTTCCTAGCAAGCAATAGTCGCATTTACTTTCTTTTGAAGCGAATACGATGTATACATGACACTTCGCAATGAATATTTTATCTTATCACGAAGCATATAAATGAAATGCGATATCGCGATATAAGTAGCGATTAGAACTCTATCGCTACGATACGTAGGCATCTGCAAACGCTATTTCCTAGAAAGGAATAGTCGCATTTACATTGTTTTGATGTGAATACGAGGTATACATGACACTTCGCAATGAATATTATATCTTATCACGAAATATTGAAATGAGATGCGATATCGCAATTTAAGTAGCTTTAGAACTCTATCGCTACGATACGTAGGCATCTGCAAACGCTATTTCCTTGCATGGATGTGTCGCACTTACATTCTTTTGAAGTGAATACGTGGTATACATGACACTTCGCAATGAATATTGTATCTTATCATGAAACATAGAATTGAGGTGCGATATCGCTTTTTAAGAAGCATTAGAATTCTATTGCCTCGCATCGTAGAGATCTGCAGACGCTATTTCCTAGCATGGAAGTGTCGCATTTACATTCTTTTGAAGCGAATACGATGTATACATGACACTTCGCAATGAATATTTTATCTTAACACGAAGCATATAAATGAAATGCGATATCGCGATATAAGTAGCATTAGAACTCTATCGCTACGATACGTAGGCATCTGCAAACGCTATTTCCTAGCATGGATGCGTCGCATTTACATTCTTTTGAAGTGAATTCGAGGTGTACATGACACTTCGCAATGAATATTATATCTTATCGTGAAGCATAGAAATGTGATGCGGTATCGCGTTCTGAGAAGCACTACAACTCCATTGCTACGATGCGTAGGCCTCTGCAAACGCTATTTCCTAGCAAGGAGTAGTCGGATTTAAATTCTTTTGAAGTGAATACGAGGTATACGTGACACTTCGCAATGAATATTGTATCCTATCATGAAACATAGAAGTGAGGTGCGATATCGCGTTCTGAGAAGCACTACAACTCCATTGCTACGATACGTAGGCATCTGCAAACGCTATTTCCTAGAAAGGAATAGTCGAATTTACATTGTTTTGATGTGAATACGAGGTATATATGACACTTCGCAATGAATATTATATCTTATCACGAAATATTGAAATGAGATGCGATATCGCAATTTAAGTAGCATTAGAACTCTATCGCTACGATACGTAGGCATCTGCAAACGCTATTTCCTTGCATGGATGTGTCGCACTTACATTCTTTTGAAGTGAATACGTGGTATACATGACACTTCGCAATGAATATTGTATCTTATCATGAAACATAGAATTGAGGTGCGATATCGCTTTTTAAGAAGCATTAGAATTCTATTGCCTCGCATCGTAGAGATCTGCAGACGCTATTTCCTAGCATGGAAGTGTCGCATTTACATTCTTTTGAAGCGAATACGATGTAGACATGACACTTCGCAATGAATATTTTATCTTAACACGAAGCATATAAATGAAATGCGATATCGCGATATAAGTAGCATTAGAACTCTATCGCTACGATACGTAGGCATCTGCAAACGCTATTTCCTAGCAAGGAGTAGTCGGATTTAAATTCTTTTGAAGTGAATACGAGGTATACGTGACACTTCGCAATGAATATTATATCCTATCATGAAACATAGAAGTGAGGTGCGATATCGCGTTTTAAGATGCATTAGAACTCTATGGCCTCGATACGTAGAAATCTGAATACGCTATTTCCTAGCAAGGAATTGTCGCATTTACATTCGTTTGGAGTGAATACGAGGTATACATGACACTTCGCAATGAATATTTTATCTCATCACGAAACATATAAATGAAATGCGATATCGCGATTTAAGTAACATTAGAACTCTATTGCCTCGAAGCGTAGTCATCTGCACACGCTATTTCCTAGCATGGAAGTGTCGCAGATACATTCTTTTGAAGTGAATAGGAGGTATACATGACACTTCGCAATGAATATTATATCTTATCGCGATACATATAAATGAGACGCGATATCGCGATTTAAGTAGCATTCGAACTCTATTGCTACGATACGGAGGAATCTGCAAACGCTATTTCCTTGCAAGCAATAGTCGCATTTACTTTCTTTTGAAGCGAATACGATGTATACATGACACTTCGCAATGAATATTTTATCTTATCACGAAGCATATAAATGAAATGCGATATCGCGATATAAGTAGCGATTAGAACTCTATCGCTACGATACGTAGGCATCTGCAAACGCTATTTCCTAGAAAGGAATAGTCGCATTTACATTGTTTTGATGTGAATACGAGGTATACATGACACTTCGCAATGAATATTATATCTTATCACGAAATATAGAAATGAGATGCGATATCGCGATTTAAGTAGCATTAGAACTCTATTGCTACGATACGTAGACATCTGAATACGCTATTTCCCAGAAAGGAAGTGTCGCATTTACATTGGCTTGGAGTGAATACGATGTATACATGGCACTTCGAAATGAATATTATACCTTATCATGAAGCATAGAAATGAGATGCGATATCGCGTTTTGAGAAGCATTAGAACTCTACGGCCTCGATGCGGAGACATCTGCAAACGCTATTTCCTAGCATGGAAGTGTCGCAGATACATTCTTTTGAAGTGAATACGAGGTATACATGACACTTCGCAATGAATATTATATCTTATCGCGATACATATAAATGAGACGCGAAACCGCGATTTAAGTAGCATTAGAACTCTATTGCTACGATACGTAGACATCTGAATACGCTATTTCCTAGCAAAGAAGTGTCGCAGTTACATTCGTTTGGAGTTAATACGAGGTATACATGGCATTTCGCAATGAATATTATATCTTATCACGAAACATGGAAATGAAATGCGACATCTCGTTTTAAGAAGCATTAGGACCCTTTTGCTACGATAAGGAGACATCTGCAAACGATATTCCCAAGGATGGAAACGTCGCATTTACATTCTTTTGAAGAGAATACTAGGTATACGTGACACTTCGCAATGAATATTATATCTTATCATGAAACATAGAAGTGAGGTGCGATATCGCGTTTTAAGAAGCATTGGAAATCTATGGCCTCGATGCGGAGACATCTGCAAACGCTATTTCCTAGCATGGAAGTGTCGCACTTACATTCTTTTGAAGTGAATACGAGGTATACATGACACTTCGCAATAAATATTATATCTTATCACGAAACATGTAAATGGGATGCGATATCGCGATTTAAGTAGCATTGGGCTCTATTGCTACGATACGTGTACATCTGAATACGCTATTTCCTAGCAAGGAAGTGTCGCATTTACATTCGTTTGGAGTAAATGCGAGGTATTCATGACACTTCGCAATGAATATTATATCTTATCATGAAACATAGAAGTGAGATGCGATATCGTGTTTTAAGAAGCATTACAACTCTATTACCTCGATGCGTAGACATCTGCAGATGCTATTTCCTAGCAAGGAAGTGTCGCATTTACATTCGTTTGGAGTGAATACGAGGTATACATGACACTTCGCAAAGAACATTATATCTTATCACGAAACACAGAAATGAGATGCTATATCGCGATCTAAGAAGCTTTAGAACTCTATTGCTACGATACGTAGGCATCTGCCAACGCTATTTTCTAGCAAGGAATAGTCGCATTTACATTCTTTTGAAGTGAATACGAGGTATGCATGACACTTCGCAATGAACATTATATCTTATCATGTAACATAGAAGTGAGATGCGATATCGCGAGTTAAGTAGCATTAGAACTCTATTGCTACGAGACGTAGACATCTGCAACGGCTATTTCCTAGCAAGCAATAGTCGCATTTAAATTCTTTTGAAATGAATAAGAGGTATACATGACACATCGCAATGAATATTATATCTTATCATGAAACATAGAAGGGAGATGCGATATCGCGTTTTAAGAAGCATTAGAACTCTATGGCCTCCATGCGGAGACATCTGCAAACGCTATTTCCTAGCATGGAAGTGTCGCACTTACATTCTTTTGAAGTGAACACGAGGTATACATGACACTTCGCAATGAATATTATATCTTATCACGAAACATGTAAATGGGATGCGATATCGCGATTTAAGTAGCATTGGGCTCTATTGCTACGATACGTAGACATCTGCAAACGCTATTTCCTAGTAAGCAATAGTCGCATTTAGTTTCTTTTGAATTCAATACGAGGTGTACATGACACTTCGCAATGAATATTATATCTTATGATGAAACACAGGAGAGGGATGCGATATCGCGTTTTAAGAAGCATTAGAACTCTATGGCCTCCATGCGGAGACATCTGCAAACGCTACTTCCTAGCATGGAAGTGTCGCACTTACATTCTTTTGAAGTGAATACAAGGTATACATGACACTTCGCAATGAATATTATATCTTATCATGAAACATAGAAATGAGATGCGATATCGCGATTTAAGTAGCATTAGAACTCTATTGCTACGAAATGTAGACATCTGCAAACGCTATTTCCTAGCAAGGAATAGTCGCATTTACATTCTTTTGAAGTGAATACGAGGTATACTTGACACTTCGCATTGAATATTATAGCTTATCACGAAACATAGAAATGAAATGCGACATCTCGTTTTAAGAAGCATTAGGACTCCTTTGCTACGATACGTAGACATCTGCAAACGCTATTTCCTAGGGTGGAAACGTCGCATTTACGTTCTTTTGATGTGAATACGAGGTATACATGACACTTCGCAATGAATATTATATCTTATCGCGAAACATAGAAGTGAGATGCGATATCGCGATTTAAGTAGCATTAGAAATCTACTGCTACGATACGTAAACATCTGCAAACGCTATTTCCTAGCAAGCAATAGTCGCATTTACATTCTTTTGAAGTGAATTCGAGGTTTACATGACACTTCGGAATGAATATTATAACTTATCACGAAACATAGAAATGAGATGCGATATCGCGATCTAAGAAGCATTAGAAATCTATTGCTACGATACGTAGGCATCTGCAAACGCTACGCCCTAGCAAGGAATAGTCGCATTGTCATTCTTTTGAAATGAATACGAGATATGCATGACACTTCGCAATGAATATTATATCTTATTACGAAACATAGAAATGAGATACGATATCGCGATTTAAGTAGCATTAGATATCTATTGCTACGAGACGTAGACATCTGCAACGGCTATTTCCTAGCAAGCAATAGTCGCATTTACATTCTTTTGAAGTGAATACGAGATATACATGACACATCGCCATGAATATTATATCTTATCATGAAACATAGAAGAGAGATGCGATATCGCGTTTTAAGAAGCATTAGAACTCTATGGCCTCGATGCGGAGACATCTGCAAACGCTATTTCCAAGCATGGAAGTGTCGCACTTACATTCTTTTGAAGTGAATACGAGGTATACATGACACTTCACAATGAATATTGTATCTTATCATGAAACATAGAAGTGAGATGCGATATCGCTTTTTAAGAAGCATAAGAACTCTATTGCCTCGCCACGTAGAGATCTGCAGACGCTATTTCCTAGCATGGAAGTGTCGCATTTACATTCTTTTGAAGTGAATTCGAGGTGTACATGACACTTCGCAATGAATATTATATCTTATCATGAAGCATAGAAATGTGATGGGATATCGCGTTATGAGAAGCACCACAACTCTATTGCTACGATACGTAGGCATCTGCAAACACTATTTCCTTGCAAGCAATAGTCGCATTTACATGCTTTTGAAGTGAATACGAGGTATACATGACACAGCGCAATGAATATTATATCTTATCACGAAACATGGAAATGAAATGCGATATCGCGTTTTAAGAAGCATTAGAACTCTATGGCCTCGATGCGGAGACATCTGCAAACGCTATTTCCTAGCATGGAAGTGTCGCAGATACATTCTTTTGAAGTGAATACGAGGTATACATGACACTTCGCAATGAATATTATATCTTATCGCGATACATATAATTGAGACGCGAAACCGCGATTTTAGTAGCATTAGAACTCTATTGCTACGATACGTAGACATCTGAATACGCTATTTCCTAGCAAAGAAGTGTCGCATTTACATTCGTTTGGATTTAATACACGGTATACATGACATTTCGCAATGAATATTATATCTTATCACGAAACATGGAAATGAAATGCGACATCTCGTTTTAAGAAGCATTAGGACCCTTTTGCTACGATAAGGAGACATCTGCAAACGATATTCCCAAGGATGGAAACGTCGCATTTACATTCTTTTGAAGAGAATACGAGGTATACGTGACACTTCGCAATGAATATTATATCTTATCATGAAACATAGAAGTGAGGTGCGATATCGCGTTTTAAGAAGCATTAGAAATCTATGGCCTCGATGCGGAGACATCTGCAAACGCTATTTCCTAGCACGGAAGTGTCGCACTTACATTCTTCTGAAGAGAATACGAGGTATACATGACACTTCGCAATGAATATTGTATCTTATCATGAAACATAGAAGTGAGATGCGATATCGCTTTTTAAGAAGCATTAGAATTCTATTGCTTCGCATCGTAGAGATCTGCAGACGCTATTTCCTAGCATGGAAGAGTCGCATTTACATTCTTTTGAATTGAATTCGAGGTGTACATGACACTTCGCAATGAATATTATATCCTATCATGAAACATAGAAGTGAGGTGCGATATCCCGTTTTAAGAAGCATTAGAACTCTATGGCCTCGATACGTAGAAATCTGAATACGCTATTTCCTAGCAAGGAATTGTCGCATTTACATTCGTTTGGAGTGAATACGAGGTATACATGACACTTCGCAATGAATATTACTTCTTATCACGAAACATGGAAATGTTATGCGATATCGCGATATAAGTAGCATTAGAACACTATCGCTACGATGCGTAGGCACCTGCAAACGCTATTTCCCAGCAAGGAGTAGTCGCATTTACATTCTTTTGAAGTGAATACGAGGTATATATGACACTTCGCAATGAATATTATATCTTATCATGAAACACAGAAGTGAGGTGCGATATTGCGTTTTAAGAAGCATTAGAACTCTATGGCCTCGATACGTAGAAATATGAATACGCTATTTCCTAGCAAGGAAGTGTCGCATTTACATTCGTTTGGAGTGAATACGAGGTATACATGACACTTCGCAATAAATATTGTATCTTATCATGAAACATAGAAGTGAGATGCGATATCTCGTTTTAAGAAGCATTAGAACTCTATTGCCTCGAAGCGTAGTCATCTGCACACGCTATTTCCTAGCATGGAAGTGTCGCTGATACATTCTTTTGAAGTGAATAGGAGGTATACATGACACTTCGCAATGAATATTATATCTTATCGCGATACATATAAATGAGACGCGATATCGCGATTTAAGTAGCATTCGAACTCTATTGCTACGATACGGAGGAATCTGCAAACGCTATTTCCTTGCAAGCAATAGTCGCATTTACATTCTTTTGAAGCGAATACGAGGTATACATGACACTTCGCAATGAATATTATATCTTATCACGAAACATGGAAATGATATGCGATATCGAGATTTAAGTAGCATTAGATCTCTATTGCTACGATACGTAGACAACTGCAAACGCTATTTCCTAGCAAGCAATAGTCGCATTTACATTCTTTTGAAGCGAATACGAGGTATACATGACACTTCGCAATGAATATTATATCTTATCACGAAACATGGAAATGATATGCGATATCGAGATTTAAGTAGCATTAGATCTCTATTGCTACGATACGTAGACATCTGCAAACGCTATTTCCTAGCAAGCAATAGTCGCATTTACATTCTTTTGAAGCGAATACGATGTATACATGACACGTCGCAATGAATATTTTATCTTATCACGAAGCATATAAATGAAATGCGATATCGCGATATAAGTAGCGATTAGAACTCTATCGCTATGATACGTAGGCATCTGCAAACGCTATTTCCTAGAAAGGAATAGTCGAATTTACATTGTTTTGATGTGAATACGAGGTATATATGACACTTCGCAATGAATATTATATCTTATCACGAAATATTGAAATGAGATGCGATATCGCAATTTAAGTAGCATTAGAACTCTATCGCTACGATACGTAGGCATCTGCAAACGCTATTTCCTTGCATGGATGTGTCGCACTTACATTCTTTTGAAGTGAATACGTGGTATACATGACACTTCGCAATGAAAATTGTATCTTATCATGAAACATAGAATTGAGGTGCGATATCGCTTTTTAAGAAGCATTAGAATTCTATTGCCTCGCATCGTAGAGATCTGCAGACGCTATTTCCTAGCATGGAAGTGTCGCATTTACATTCTTTTGAAGCGAATACGATGTATACATGACACTTCGCAATGAATATTTTAGCTTAACACGAAGCATATAAATGAAATGCGATATCGCGATATAAGTAGCATTAGAAATCTATCGCTACGATACGTAGGCATCTGCAAACGCTATTTCCTAGCATGGATGTGTCGCATTTACATTCTTTTGAAGTGAATTCGAGGTGTACATGACACTTCGCAATGAATATTATATCTTATCGTGAAGCATAGAAATGTGATGCGGTATCGCGTTCTGAGAAGCACTACAACTCCATTGCTACGATGCGTAGGCCTCTGCAAACGCTATTTCCTAGCAAGGAGTAGTCGGATTTAAATTCTTTTGAAGTGAATACGAGGTATACGTGACACTTCGCAATGAATATTGTATCCTATCATGAAACGTAGAAGTGAGGTGCGATATCGCGTTCTGAGAAGCACTACAACTCCATTGCTACGATACGTAGGCATCTGCAAACGCTATTTCCTAGAAAGGAATAGTCGAATTTACATTGTTTTTATGTGAATACGAGGTATATATGACACTTCGCAATGAATATTATATCTTATCACGAAATATTGAAATGAGATGCGATATCGCAATTTAAGTAGCATTAGAACTCTATCGCTACGATACGTAGGCATCTGCAAACGCTATTTCCTTGCATGGATGTGTCGCACTTACATTCTTTTGAAGTGAATACGTGGTATACATGACACTTCGCAATGAATATTGTATCTTATCATGAAACATAGAATTGAGGTGCGATATCGCTTTTTAAGAAGCATTAGAATTCTATTGCCTCGCATCGTAGAGATCTGCAGACGCTATTTCCTAGCATGGAAGTGTCGCATTTACATTCTTTTGAAGCGAATACGATGTAGACATGACACTTCGCAATGAATATTTTATCTTAACACGAAGCATATAAATGAAATGCGATATCGCGATATAAGTAGCATTAGAACTCTATCGCTACGATACGTAGGCATCTGCAAACGCTATTTCCTAGCAAGGAGTAGTCGGATTTAAATTCTTTTGAAGTGAATACGAGGTATACGTGACACTTCGCAATGAATATTATATCCTATCATGAAACATAGAAGTGAGGTGCGATATCGCGTTTTAAGATGCATTAGAACTCTATGGCCTCGATACGTAGAAATCTGAATACGCTATTTCCTAGCAAGGAATTGTCGCATTTACATTCGTTTGGAGTGAATACGAGGTATACATGACACTTCGCAATGAATATTTTATCTCATCACGAAACATATAAATGAAATGCGATATCGCGATTTAAGTAACATTAGAACTCTATTGCCTCGAAGCGTAGTCATCTGCACACGCTATTTCCTAGCATGGAAGTGTCGCAGATACATTCTTTTGAAGTGAATACGAGGTATACATGACACTTCGCAATGAATATTATATCTTATCGCGATACATATAAATGAGACGCGAAACCGCGATTTAAGTAGCATTAGAACTCTATTGCTACGATACGTAGACATCTGAATACGCTATTTCCTAGCAAAGAAGTGTCGCAGTTACATTCGTTTGGAGTTAATACGAGGTATACATGGCATTTCGCAATGAATATTATATCTTATCACGAAACATGGAAATGAAATGCGGCATCTCGTTTTAAGAAGCATTAGGACCCTTTTGCTACGATAAGGAGACATCTGCAAACGATATTCCCAAGGATGGAAACGTCGCATTTACATTCTTTTGAAGAGAATACTAGGTATACGTGACACTTCGCAATGAATATTATATCTTATCATGAAACATAGAAGTGAGGTGCGATATCGCGTTTTAAGAAGCATTGGAAATCTATGGCCTCGATGCGGAGACATCTGCAAACGCTATTTCCTAGCATGGAAGTGTCGCACTTACATTCTTTTGAAGTGAATACGAGGTATACATGACACTTCGCAATAAATATTATATCTTATCACGAAACATGTAAATGGGATGCGATATCGCGATTTAAGTAGCATTGGGCTCTATTGCTACGATACGTGGACATCTGAATACGCTATTTCCTAGCAAGGAAGTGTCGCATTTACATTCGTTTGGAGTAAATGCGAGGTATTCATGACACTTCGCAATGAATATTATATCTTATCATGAAACATAGAAGTGAGATGCGATATCGTGTTTTAAGAAGCATTACAACTCTATTACCTCGATGCGTAGACATCTGCAGATGCTATTTCCTAGCAAGGAAGTGTCGCATTTACATTCGTTTGGAGTGAATACGAGGTATACATGACACTTCGCAAAGAACATTATATCTTATCACGAAACACAGAAATGAGATGCTATATCGCGATCTAAGAAGCTTTAGAACTCTATTGCTACGATACGTAGGCATCTGCCAACGCTATTTTCTAGCAAGGAATAGTCGCATTTACATTCTTTTGAAGTGAATACAAGGTATACATGACACTTCGCAATGAATATTATATCTTATCATGAAACATAGAAATGAGATGCGATATCGCGATTTAAGTAGCATTAGAACTCTATTGCTACGAAATGTAGACATCTGCAAACGCTATTTCCTAGCAAGGAATAGTCGCATTTACATTCTTTTGAAGTGAATACGAGGTATACTTGACACTTCGCATTGAATATTATATCTTATCACGAAACATAGAAATGAAATGCGACATCTCGTTTTAAGAAGCATTAGGACTCCTTTGCTACGATACGTAGACATCTGCAAACGCTATTTCCTAGGGTGGAAACGTCGCATTTACGTTCTTTTTATGTGAATACGAGGTATACATGACACTTCGCAATGAACATTATATCCTATCACGAAACATAGATGTGAGATGCGATATCGCGTTTTAAGAAGCATTAGGACTCTTTTGCTACGATACGTAGACATCTGCAAACGCTATTTCCTAGGGTGGAAACGTCGCATTTACGTTCTTTTGATGTGAATACGAGGTATACATGACACTTCGCAATGAATATTATATCTTATCGCGAAACATAGAAGTGAGATGCGATATCGCGATTTAAGTAGCATTAGAAATCTACTGCTACGATACGTAAACATCTGCAAACGCTATTTCCTAGCAAGCAATAGTCGCATTTACATTCTTTTGGAGTGAATACGGGGTATACATGACACTTCGCAATGAATATTATATCTTATCAGGGAGCATGGAAATGAGATGCCATATCGCGTTTTGAGCAGCATTAGAACTCTATTGCTACGATACGTAAACATCTGCAAACGCTATTTCCTAGCAAGCAATAGTCGCATTTACATTCTTTTGAAGTGAATTCGAGGTTTACATGACACTTCGGAATGAATATTATAACTTATCACGAAACATAGAAATGAGATGCGATATCGCGATCTAAGAAGCATTAGAAATCTATTGCTACGATACGTAGGCATCTGCAAACGCTACGCCCTAGCAAGGAATAGTCGCATTGTCATTCTTTTGAAATGAATACGAGATATGCATGACACTTCGCAATGAATATTATATCTTATTACGAAACATAGAAATGAGATACGATATCGCGATTTAAGTAGCATTAGATATCTATTGCTACGAGACGTAGACATCTGCAACGGCTATTTCCTAGCAAGCAATAGTCGCATTTACATTCTTTTGAAGTGAATACGAGATATACATGACACATCGCCATGAATATTATATCTTATCATGAAACATAGAAGAGAGATGCGATATCGCGTTTTAAGAAGCATTAGAACTCTATGGCCTTGATGCGGAGACATCTGCAAACGCTATTTCCAAGCATGGAAGTGTCGCACTTACATTCTTTTGAAGTGAATACGAGGTACACATGACACTTCGCAATGAATATTATATCTTATCACGAAACATATAAATAAGATGCGATATCGCGATTTATGTAGCATTAGAACTCTATTGCTACGATATGTAGACATCTGCAAACGCTATTTCCCAGCAAGGGAGATTCGTATTTACATTCTTTTGAAGTGAATACGATGTATACATGACACTTCGCAATGAATATTATGTCTTATAATGAAACATAGATGTGAGATGCGACATCGCGTTTTAAGAAGCATTAGGACTCTTTTGCTACGATACGTAGACATCTGCAAACGCTATTTCCTAGGGTGGAAACGTCGCATTTACGTTCTTTTTATGTGAATACGAGGTATAAATGACACTTCGCAATGAATATTATATCTAATCACGAAACATATAAATGAGATGCGATATCGCGATTTAAGTAGCACTAGAACTCTATTGCTACAATCTGTAGACATCTGCAAACGCTATTTCCTAGCAAGGGAGATTCGCATTTACATTCTTTTGAAGTGAATACGAGGTATACATGACACATCGCAATGAACATTATATCTTATAACGAAACATAGAAATGAGATGCGATATCGCGATCTAAGAAGCATTAGAACACTATTGCTACGATAAGTAGACATCTGCAACGGCTATTTCCTAGCAAGCAATAGTCGCATTTACATTCTTTTGAAGTCAATATGAGGCATACATGACACATCGCAATGAATATTATATCTTATCATGAAGCATGGAAATGAGATGCGATATCGCGTTTTGAGAAGCATTAGAACTCTATTGCTACGATACGTAAACATCGGCAAACGCTATTTCCTAGCAAGCAATAGTCGCATTTACAATCTTTTGGAGTGAATGCGGGGTATACATGACACTTCGCAATGAATATTATATCTTATCATGAAGCATGGAAATGAGATGCGATATCGCGTTTTAAGAAGCATTAGAACTCTATGGCCTCCATGCGGAGACATCTGCAAACGCTATTTCCTAGCATGGAAGTGTCGCACTTACATTCTTTTGAAGTACATACGAGCTATACATGACAATTCGCAATGAATATTATATCATATCATGAGACTTAGGAACGAGATGCGACATCTCGTTTTAAGATGCATTAGATCTCTATTGCTACGATACGTAGACGTCTGCAAACGCTACATCCTAGCAAGGAACTGCCGCCTTTACATTCCGTTGAAGTGAATAGGAGGTATACATTACACTTCGCAATAAATATTATATCTTATCAGGAAACGCAGAAGTGAGATGCAATATCGCGTTTTAAGAAGCATTAGAACACTATTGAATCGATACGTAGATATCTGCAAACGCTATTTCCTAGTAAGGAAGTGTCGCATTTAAATTCTTTGGAAGTGAACACGAGGTATACATGACACTTCGCAATGTATATTATGTCTTATCACGAAACAGAGAAATGACATGCGAAATCGCGATTTAAAAAGCATTAGAACACTCTTGCTTCGATACGTCGATATCCGCAAACGCTATGTCCTAGCAAGGAAGTGTCGCATTTACATTCTTTTGAAGTGAATGCGAGGTATACATGACACTTCGCTATGAATATTATATCTTATCATGAAACGTAGAAATGAGATGCGATATCGCGATAAAAGAAGCATTAGAACTCTATTGCCTCGATACGTAAACATCTGCAAGCGCTATTTCCTAGCAAGAAAGTGTCGCATTTACATTCATTAGAAGTGTAGACGAGGAGTACATAGCACTTCGCAACGAATATTATATCTTATCATGAGACATAGATATGAGATGCGATATCGCGCTTCAAGAAGCATTAGTACTCTATTGCTACGATACGTAGACATCTGCAAAAGCTACATCCTAGCAAGGAATTGTCGCATTTACATTCATTTGAAGTGAATACGAGGGATACATAACCCTCCACAATGAATGTTACATCTAATCATGAAACGTAGAAATGAGATGCGATATAGCGATATAAGAAGCATTACAACTCTATTGGTTCGATACCTATATATCTGCAAACGCTACTTCCTTGCAAGGAAGTGTCGCGTTTACATTCCATTGAAGTGAATACGAGGTATGCATGCCACTCCGCAATGAATATTATATCATATCGTGAAACAAAGGAATGAGATGCGATATCTCGTTTTAAGAAGCATTAGAACTCTATTGATTCTGCACGTAGATATCTGCAAACTCTACTTCCTAGCAAGGATGTGTCGCATTTACATTCCATTGAAGTGAATAGGAGGTATACATGCCACTCCGCAATGAATATTATATCTTATCGTGAAACATAGAAATGAGATGCGATGTCTCGTTTTAAGAAGCATTAGAAATCTATTGCTTCGATACTTAGACATCTGCAAACGTTATTTCCGAGCAAGGAAGTGTCGCATTTACATTCATTTGATGTGAGTACGAGGGATACCATTTACATTCATTGGAAGTGTAGACGAGGAGTAAATAGCACTTCGCAACGAACATTATATCTTATCATGAAACATAGGAAAGAGATGCAATATCTCGTTTTAAGAAGCACTAGAACTCTATTGTTTCGATGCCCAGACATCTGGAAACGCTACTTCTTAGCAAGGAAGTGTCGCATTTACATTCTTTTGAAGTACATACGAGCTATACATGACAATTCGCAATGAATATTATATCATATCATGAGACGTAGGAACGAGATGCGACATCTCGTTTTAAGATGCATTAGATCTCTATTGCTACGATACGTAGACTTCTGCAAAAGCTACTTCCTAGCAAGGAACTGCCGCCTTTACATTCCGTTGAAGTGAATAGGAGGTATACATGACACATCGCCATGAATATTATATCTTATCATGAAACATAGAAGAGAGATGCTATATCGCGTTTTAAGAAGCATTAGAACTCTATGGCCTCGATGCGGAGACATCTGCAAACGCTATTTCCAAGCATGGAAGTGTCGCACTTACATTCTTTTGAAGTGAATACGAGGTACACATGACACTTCGCAATGAATATTATATCTTATCACGAAACATATAAATAAGATGCGATATCGCGATTTATGTAGCATTAGAACTCTATTGCTACGATATGTAGACATCTGCAAACGCTATTTCCCAACAAGGGAGATTCGCATTTACATTATTTTGAAGTGAATACGAGGTATACATGACACTTCGCAATGAATATTATATCTTATCACGAAACATAGGAATGAGATGCGATATCGCGTATTAAGGAGCATTAGAACTCTATTGCAACGATACGTAGACATCTGCAAACGCTATTTCCTAGCAAGCAAGTGTCGCATTTACATTCTATTGAAGTGAATACGATGCGTACATGACACTTCGCAATGAATATTATATCTTATCATGAAACATAGGAATGAGATGCGATATCGCGTTTTAAGCAGTATTAGAACTATATTGCTACGGTAGGTAGACGTATGCAAACGCTATTTCCTAGCATGGATGTGTCGCATTTACTTTCTTTTGAAGTGAATACGAGGTATACGCGACATTTCGCAATGACTATTATAACTTATCGCGAAACATAGAAATGAGATGCGATATCGTGTTTTATGAAGCATTAGAACTCCATTGCTACGATACGTAGACATCTGCAAACGCTATTTCCTAGCATGGAAGTGTCGCATTTACATTCTTTTGAAGTCAATACGAGGTATACATGACACTTCGCAATGAATATTATATCTTATCATGAAACAGAGAAATGAGATGCGACATCTCGTTTTAAGAATCATTAGAACTCTATTGTTTCGATACGTAGACATCTGGAAACGCTAATTCCTAGCAAGGAAGTGTCGCATTTACATTCTTTTGAAGCCAATACGAGGTATACATCACATTTCGCAATGGATATTATGTGTTATCATGAAACACAGAAAGGAGGTGCGACATCCCGTTTTAAGATGCATTAGATCTCTATTGCTACGATACGTAGACCCCTGCAAAAACTATTTCCTAGCAAGGAAGTGTCGCATTTACACTCATTTGAAGTGAATACGAGGTATACATGACACATCGCAAAGAATATTATACCTTATCATGAAGCATAGGAATGTGATGCGATATCTCGTTTTAAGAAGCATTAGAACTCTAAGGCTTCGATACGTAGACATCTGCCAACGCTATTTCCTAGCAAGGAACTGTCGCATTTGCACTCATTTGAAGTGTAGACGAGGTATACATGACACTTCGCAATGAATATTATATATTATTATGAAACATAGATGTGAGATGCTATTTGTCGTTTTCTGAAGCATTTGAACACTATTGCTTTGAAACGTTGTCTTCTGCAAACGCTAATTCCTAGCTGGGAAGTGTCTCATTGACATTCATTTGGAGTGCATGCGAGGTATACATGACACTTCGCAATGAATATTATATCATATCATGAAACATAGGTATGAGATGCGGTATCTGGTTTTAAGAAGCATTATAACACTATTGCTTCGAAACGTAGACATCCGCCAACGCTACTTCCTAGCAAGGAGGTATCGCATTTACATTCTTTTGAAGTGAATGCGAGGTATACATAACATTGCACAATGAATATTATATCTTATCATGAAACATAGAAATGAGATGCGATATCGCGATTTACGATGCATTAGAACACTATTGCGCCGATACGTAGACATCTGCAAGCGCTATTTCCTAGAAACGAAATGTCGCATTTACATTCATTTGAAGTGCAGACGTGAAATACATAACACTTCGCAATGAATATTATATCTTATCATGAAACATAGAAATGAGATGCGATATCGCGTCTTAAGAAGCATTAGAACCCTATTGCTTCAATACGCAGACATCTCGAAACGCATTTCCTATGCAAGGAAGTCTGACATTTACATTCTTTAGATGTGTGGAGGAGGTATACATAACACTACGCAATGTATATCATATCTTATCATGAAACGTAGAAATGAGATGCGATACCGCGATATAAGATGCATTAGAACTCTATTGCTTCGATACGTAGACATCTGCCAACGCTATTTCCTAGCAAGAAAGTGTCGCATTTACTTTCTTCTGAAGTGAATACGAGGTATACATGACACTTTGCAATGTATATTATATCTTATCATGAAACATAGAAATGAGATGCGATATTGCGTTTTAAGAAGCGTTAGAACTCTATTGCTTCGACACGTAGACATCAGCAAACGCTATTTCCTAGCATAGATGTGTCGCATTTACATTGTTTTGAAGTGAATACGAGGTATACATGACACTTCGCAATGAATATTATATCTTATCATGAAGCAGAGAAATGATATGCGATATCGCTTTTTGAGAAGTATTAGATCTCTATTGCCTCGACGCGTAGAAATCTGCAGACGCTATTTCCGAGCATGGAAGTGTCGCATTTACATTCTCTTGAAGTGAATACGAAGTATTCATGACACTTCGCAATGAATATTATATCTTATCATGAAACATAGGAATGAGATGCGATATCGCGATTTAAGTACCATTAGAACTCTATTGCCACGATACGTAGACATCTGAATACGCTATATCCTAGCAAGGAAGTGTCGTATTTACATTGGTTTGGAGTGACTACGAGGTATACATGACACTTCGCAACGAATATTATGCCTTATCATGAAGCATAGAAATGAGATGCGATATCGCGTTTTGAGAAGCATTAGAACTCTATTGCTACTATACGTAGACATCTGCAAACGCTATATCCTAGCAAGCAATAGTCGCATTTACATTCTTTTGAAGTGAATACGAGGTATACATGACACTTCGCAATGAATATTATATCTTATCACGAAACATAGAAATGAGATGCGATATCGCGATTTAAGTAGCATTAGAACTCTATTGCTACGATACGTAGACATCTGAATACGCTATTTCCTAGCAAGTAATAGTCGCATTTACATTCTTTTGAAGTGAAAACGAGGTATACATGAAACTTCGCAATGAATATTATATCTTATCATGAAGCATAGAAATGAGATGCGATATCGCGTTCTGAAAAGCATTAGAACACTATTGCTACGATACGTAGATATCTGCAAACGCTACTTCCTAGCAAGGAAGATTCGCATTTACATTCTTTTGAAGTGAATACGAGGTGTACATGACACTACGCAATGAATATAATATCTTATCACGAAACATAGAAATGAGATGCGATATCGCGTTTTAAGAAGCATTATAACTCTATTGCTTCGATACGTAGACATCTGAAAACGTTATTTCCTAGCAAGGATGTGTCGCACTTACATTCTTTTGAAGTGTAGACGAGAATACATAACACTGCACAACGAATATTATATCTTATTATGAAAATAGAGATGAGGTGCGTTATCGCGATTTAAGAAGAATTAGAACTCAATTGCTTCGATATGAAGACAACTGCAAACGCTATTTCCTAGCAAGAAAGTGTCGCATTTACATTCGTTTGAAGTGAATACGAGGTATACATAACACTTCGCAATGAATATTATATCTTATCATGAAACATAGATATGAAATGCTATATCCCGTTTTAAGAAGCATGGGAACTCTAATTCTACGATAAGTAGCCATCTGCAAACGCTATTTCCTAGCAAGGAAGTGTCGCATTTACATTCTTTTGACGTGTAGCCGAGAATACATGACACTTCGCAATGAATATTATATCTTATCATGAAACACGGAAGAGAGATGCGATATCGCGTTTTAAGAAGCATTAGATCTCTACGGCCTCGATGCGGAGACATCTGCAAACGCTATTTCCTAGCATGGAGTGTCGCACTTACATTCTTCTGAAGTGAATACGAGGTATACATGACTCTTCGCAATGAATATTATATCTTATCACGAAACATATAAATGAGATACGATATCGCGATTTAAGTAGCATTAGATCTCTATTGCTACGATACGTAGGCATCTGCAAACGCTATTTCCTAGCAAGTAATAGTCGCATTTACATTCTTTTGAAGTGAAAACGAGGTATACATGAAACTTCGCAATGAATATTATATCTTATCATGAAGCATAGAAATGAGATGCGATATCGCGTTCTGAAAAGCATTAGAACACTATTGCTACGATACGTAGACATCTGCAAACGCTACTTCCTAGCAAGGAAGATTCGCATTTACATTCTTTTGAAGTGAATACGAGGTGTACATGACACTACGCAATGAATATTATATCTTATCACGAAACATATAAATGAGATGCGATATTGCGATTTAAGTAGCATTAGAACCCTTTTGCTACTAAACGTAGAAATTTGAATTCACTATTTCCTAGCAAGGAAGTGTCGCATTTTCATTCGTTTGGAGAGAATACGAGGTATACATGACACTTCGCAATGAATATTATATCTTATAATGAAACATAGAAGTGAGATGCGATATCGCGTTTTAAGAAGCATTATAACTCTATTGCTTCGATACGTAGACATCTGCAAACGTTATTTCCTAGCAAGGATGTGTCGCATTTACATTCTTTTGAAGTGTAGACGAGAATACATAACACTGCACAACGAATATTATATCTTATTATGAAAATAGAGATGAGGTGCGTTATCGCGATTTAAGAAGAATTAGAACTCAATTGCTTCGATATGAAGACAACTGCAAACGCTATTTCCTAGCAAGGAAGTGTCGCATTTACATTCTTTTGACGTGTAGCCGAGAATACATGACACTTCGCAATGAATATTATATCTTATCATGAAACACGGAAGAGAGATGCGATATCGCGTTTTAAGAAGCATTAGATCTCTACGGCCTCGATGCGGAGACATCTGCAAACGCTATTTCCTAGCATGGAGTGTCGCACTTACATTCTTCTGAAGTGAATACGAGGTATACATGACTCTTCGCAATGAATATTATATCTTATCACGAAACATATAAATGAGATACGATATCGCGATTTAAGTAGCATTAGATCTCTATTGCTACGATACGTAGGCATCTGCAAACGCTATTTCCTAGCAAGTAATAGTCGCATTTACATTCTTTTGAAGTGAAAACGAGGTATACATGAAACTTCGCAATGAATATTATATCTTATCATGAAGCATAGAAATGAGATGCGATATCGCGTTCTGAAAAGCATTAGAACACTATTGCTACGATACGTAGACATCTGCAAACGCTACTTCCTAGCAAGGAAGATTCGCATTTACATTCTTTTGAAGTGAATACGAGGTGTACATGACACTACGCAATGAATATTATATCTTATCACGAAACATATAAATGAGATGCGATATTGCGATTTAAGTAGCATTAGAACCCTTTTGCTACTAAACGTAGAAATTTGAATTCACTATTTCCTAGCAAGGAAGTGTCGCATTTTCATTCGTTTGGAGAGAATACGAGGTATACATGACACTTCGCAATGAATATTATATCTTATAATGAAACATAGAAGTGAGATGCGATATCGCGTTTTAAGAAGCATTATAACTCTATTGCTTCGATACGTAGACATCTGCAAACGTTATTTCCTAGCAAGGATGTGTCGCATTTACATTCTTTTGAAGTGTAGACGAGAATACATAACACTGCACAACGAATATTATATCTTATTTTGAAAATAGAGATGAGGTGCGTTATCGCGATTTAAGAAGAATTAGAACTCAATTGCTTCGATATGAAGACAACTGCAAACGCTATTTCCTAGCAAGGAAGTGTCGCATTTACATTCTTTTGACGTGTAGCCGAGAATACATGACACTTCGCAATGAATATTATATCTTATCATGAAACACGGAAGAGAGATGCGATATCGCGTTTTAAGAAGCATTAGATCTCTACGGCCTCGATGCGGAGACATCCGCAAACGCTATTTCCTAGCATGGAGTGTCGCACTTACATTCTTCTGAAGTGAATACGAGGTATACATGACTCTTCGCAATGAATATTATATCTTATCACGAAACATATAAATGAGATACGATATCGCGATTTAAGTAGCATTAGATCTCTATTGCTACGATACGTAGACATCTGCAAACGCTACTTCCTAGCAAGGAAGATTCGCATTTACATTCTTTTGAAGTGAATACGAGGTGTACATGACACTACGCAATGAATATTATATCTTATCACGAAACATATAAATGAGATGCGATATTGCGATTTAAGTAGCATTAGAACCCTCTTGCTACTAAACGTAGAAATTTGAATTCACTATTTCCTAGCAAGGAAGTGTCGCATTTTCATTCGTTTGGAGAGAATACGAGGTATACATGACACTTCGCAATGAATATTATATCTTATAATGAAACATAGAAGTGAGATGCGATATCGCGTTTTAAGAAGCATTATAACTCTATTGCTTCGATACGTAGACATCTGCAAACGTTATTTCCTAGCAAGGATGTGTCGCATTTACATTCTTTTGAAGTGTAGACGAGAATACATATCACTGCACAACGAATATTATATCTTATCATGAAAATAGAGATGAGGTGCGATATCGCGATTTAAGAAGAATTAGAACTCAATTGCTTCGATATGAAGACAACTGCAAACGCTATTTCCTAGCAAGAAAGTGTCGCATTTACATTCTTTTGAAGGGAATACGAGGTATACATAACACTTCGCAATGAAAATTATATCTTATCATGAAACATAGATATGAGATGCGATATCCCGTTTTAAGAAGCATGAGAACTCTATTGCTTCGATACGTAGACATCTGCAAACGCTATTTCCTAGCAAGAAAGTGTCACATTTACCTTGGTTTGAAGTGTATGCGAGGTATACATGCTACTTCGCAACGAATATTATATCTTATCATGAAACATTGAAATGAAATGCGATATCGCGTTTTAAGAAGCATTGGAACTCCATTGCTTCGATACGTAGACACCTGCAAACGTTGTTTCCTAGCAAGGAAGTGTAGCATTTACATTCATATGAAGTGTAGACGAGGAATACATGACACTTCGCAATGAGTATTATACCCTATCGTGAAACACAGAAGTGAGATGCGATATCGGGTTCTAACAAGCATTAGAACGCCAATTGCTACGATACTTAGACATCTGCAAACGCTATTTCCTAGCATAGAAGTGTCGCGTTTACATTCATTTGAAGTGAATACGAGGTATACATGACACTTCGCAATGAATATTATATCTTATCATGAAACATAGCAATCAGATGCGATATCCCGTTTTAAGAGGCATTAGAACTCTATTGCTTCGATACGTAGACATCTGCAAACGCAATTTCCTAGCGAGGAAGTGTCACATTTACGTCGGTTTGAAGTGTATGCGAGGTATACATATCACTCCACAATGCATATTATATCTTATCATGAAACATAGGAGTGAGATGCGATATCGCGTTTTAACAAGCATTAGGACTCTATTGCTACGATACGTAGACATCTGCAAACGCTATTTCCTAGTAAGGAAGTGTCGCATTTACATTCCTTTGAAGTGTAGACGATAATACATGACACTTCGCAATGAATATTATATCTTATCTTGAAACACAGATGTCAGATTCGATATGGGGTTTTAACTAGCATTAGAACTCTATTGCTACAATTCGTAGACATTTGCATACGCTATTTGCTAGCATGGAAGTGTCGCTTTTACATTCTTTTGAAGCGGATAAGAGGTATACATAACACTTCGCAATGAATATTATATCTTATCATGAAACATAGATATGAGATGCGATATCCGGTTTTAAGAAGCATGAGAACTCTAATGCTACGATAAGTAGCCATCTGCAAACGCTATTTCGTAGCAAGGAAGTGTCGCATTTACATTCTTTTGACATGTAGACGAGAATACATGACACTTCGCAATGAAGATTATATCTTATCATGAAACATAGAAATGAGATGCGATATCGCGTTTTAAGAAGCGTTCGAACTTCATTGGTTTGATAGGCAGACATCCGGAAAAGCTATTTCTTAGCAAGGAAGTGTGGCATTTACATTCATTTGAAATGTAGACGAGGTATACATGACACTTCGCAATGAAGATTATATCTTATCATGAAACATAGAAATGAGATGCGATATCGCGTCTTAAGAAGCATCAGAACTCTATTGCTTCGATAAGTAGACATCTGGAAACGTAATTTCCTAGAGAGGAAGTGTCGCATTTACATTCTTTTGAGGTGAATACGAGGTATACATATCACTCCACAATGCACATTATATCTTATCATGAAACATAGAAATGAGATGCGATATCGCGTTTTAAGAAGCATTAGAACTCTATTGCTTCGATAAGTAGACATCTGGAAACGTAATTTCCTAGAGAGGAAGTGTCGCATTTACATTCTTTTGAGGTGAATACGGGGTATACATATCACTCTACAATGCATATTATATCTTATTATGAAACATAGAAATGGGATGCCATATCGCGTATTAAGAAGCATTAGAACTCTATTGCTACGATAGGTAGTCATGTGCAAACGCTATATCCTAGCAAGGAAGTGTCGTCTTTACATTCCTTTGAAGTGTAGACGAGAATACATGACAATCTGCAATGAATATTATATCTGATCATGAGACATCGAAATGTGATGCGATATCGCGTTTTGAGAAGCATTAGAACTTTATTGCTACTATACGTAGACATCTGCAAACGCTATTTCCTAGCAAGCAATAGTCGCATTTACATTCTTTTGAAGTGAATACGAGGTATACATGACACTTCGCAATGAATATTATATCTTATCACGAAACATAGAAATGAGATGCGATATCGCGAATTAAGTAGCATTAGAACTCTATTGCCACGATACGTAGACATCTGAATACGCTATTTCCTAGCAAGGAAGTGTCGTATTTACATTGGTTTGGAGTGAATACGAGGTATACATGACACTTCGCAACGAATATTATGCCTTAACATGAAGCATAGAAATGAGATGCGATATCGCGTTTTGAGAAGCATTTGAACTCTATTGCTACGATACGTAGACATCTGCAAACGCTATTTCCTAGCAAGGAATATTCGCATTTACATTCTTCTGAAGTGAATACGAGGTATACATGACTCTTCGGAATGAATATTATAACTTATCACGAAACATAGAAATGAGATGCGATATCGCGATCTAAGAAGCATTAGAACTCTATTGCTACGATACGTAGGCATCTGCAAACGCTACCTCCTAGCAAGCAATAGTCGCATCTACATTCTTTTGAAGTGAATACGTGGTATAAATGACACTTCGCAATGAATATTATATCTTATCATGAAACACAGAAGTGTGATGCGATATCGCATTTTAAGAAGCATTAGAACTCTATTGCTTCGACGCGTAGACATCTGCAGACGCTATTTCCTTGAATGGAAGTGTCGCATTTACATTCTTTTGAAGTGAATTCGAGGTGTACATGACACTTCGCAATGAATATTATATCTTATCATGAAGCATAGAAGTGAGATGCGATATCGCGTTTTAAGAGGCATCAGAACTCTATTGCCACGATACGTAGACATCTGAATACGCTATTTCCTAGCAAGGAAGTGTCGCATTTACATACGTTTGGTGTGAATACGAGGTATACATGACACTTCGCAATGAATATTATATCTTATCACGAAACATAGAAATGAGATGCGATATCGCGATTTAAGTAGCATTAGAACTCTATTGCCACGATACGTAGACATCTGAATACGCTATTTCCTAGCAAGGAAGTGTCGTATTTACCTTGGTTTGGAGTGAATACGAGGTATACATGACACTTCGCAACGAATATTATGCCTTAACATGAAGCATAGAAATGAGATGCGATATCGCGTTTTGAGAAGCATTTGAACTCTATTGCTACGATACGTAGACATCTGCAAACGCTATTTCCCAGCAAGGAATATTCGCATTTACATTCTTTTGAAGTGAATACGAGGTATACATGACTCTTCGGAATGAATATTATAACTTATCACGAAACATAGAAATGAGATGCGATATCGCGATATAAGAAGCATTAGATCTCTATTGCTACGATACGTAGGCATCTGCAAACGCTACCTCCTAGCAAGCAATAGTCGCATCTACATTCTTTTGAAGTGAATAAGTGGTATATATGACACTTCGCAATGAATATTATATGTTATCATGAAACACAGAAGTGTGATGCGATATCGCATTTTAAGAAGCATTAGAACTCTATTGCTTCGACGCGTAGACATCTGCAGACGCTATTTCCTTGAATGGAAGTGTCGCATTTACATTCTTTTGAAATGAATACGAGGTATACATGACACATCGCAATGAATATTATATCTTATCACGAAACATAGAAATGAGATGCGATATCGCGATTTAAGTAGCATTAGAACTCTATTGCCACGATACGTAGACATCTGAATACGCTATTTCCTAGCAAGGAAGTGTCGTATTTACATTGGTTTGGAGTGAATACGAGGTATACATGACACTGCGCAACGAATATTATGCCTTATCATGAAGCATAGAAATGAGATGCGATATCGCGTTTTAGGAAGTGTCAGAACTATATTTCTACGATACGAAGACATCTGCAAACGCCATTTCCCAGCAAGGAAGTGTCGCATTTACATTCTTTTGAAGTGAATATGAGCTATACATGACACTTCGCAAAGAATATTATATCTTATCATCAAACATAGAAATGAGATGCTATATCGCGTTCTAAGAAGCGTTAGAACTCTACTGCTACGATACGTAGACATCTACAAACGCTACTTCCAAGCAAGGAAGTGTCGCATTTACATTTATTTGAAGTGAATACGAGGTTTACATGACACTTCGGAATGGATATTATATCTTATCATGAAACCGAGAAATGAGATGCGACATCTCGTTTGAAGAAGCATTAAAGCTCTATTGTTTCGATACGTAGATATCTGGAAACGCTACTTCCTAGCAAGGAAGTGTCGCATTTACATTCGTCTGGAGTGAATACGAGGTATACATGACACTTCGCTATGAATATTATATCTTATCATGAAACATAGAAGTGAGATGCGATATCGCGTTAAGAAGCATTAGAACTCTATTGCCTCGATGCGGAGACATCTGCGAACGCAATATCCTAGCAATGAAGTGTCGCACTTACATTTTTTTGAAGTGTCGCGTCCTGAAGTCGCGAAAGCGCTCGTCACGTGGACACTTTTCGTAGCCGTTCCCGACAGCGACGCGAATTGCGCAGAGCAGGGTTCGTCGGCGGACAAGACTCCATTTACCGGGTACAAAGACGTGCAACTTACCTTTCGATGCTCCAGGCGTCGTAGCTCTCCTCATCTTCGTAGCGTGGGGTGGAATCCTCCCTCGCGTATGTGTTGCATCGCATCCCCGTTCTGTGGCGGCGAGTATGCGGGTTTCCCGCGTGTAGGGGATCCGGATGCTGGAGGAGATGCGGATGCTGATCTGTGGCCGTCGAGGATGGCGGGCGGCGTCTGAGGGTGGCAGGCGTTACGCCTGTCGTCACAAAATGCGACACTTTGCTAGGAAGTAGTGTTAGCAGATGTCTACGTATCGATGCAATAGAAATCTAATGCTTCTTAAATCGCGATATCGCATCTCATTTCTATGTTTCATGATAAGATATAATATCCATTGTGCAGTGTTATGTATACCTCGTATTCCTTTCAAAGGAATGTAAATGCTGCACTTCCTTGCTAGGAAGTAGCGTTTGCAGATGTCTACGTATCGAAGCAATAGAGTTCTAATGTTTCTTAAATCGCCATATCGCATCTCATTTCTCTGTTTCGTGACAAGATATAATATTCACTGTGCTGTGTTATGTATACCTCGTATTCACTTCAAAAGAATGTAAATGCAACACTTCCTTGCTAGGAAATTGCGTTTGTAGATGTCTACGTATCGTAGAAGTAGTGCTCTAATGTTTCTCAAAACGCCACATCGTTTCTCATTTCTATGTTTCATGATAGTATGTAATGCGACACTTCCTTGCTAGGGAATAGCGTTTGCAGATGTCTACGTATCGAAGCAATAGAATTCTGATGCTTCTCAAATCGCCATATCGCATCACATTTCTATGTTTCATGATAAGATATAATATTCACAGTGCAGTGTTACGTATACCTCGTACTCACTTCAAAAGAATGTAAATGCGACACTTCCTTGCTTGGAAATAACGTTTGCAGATGTCTACGTATCGAAGCAATAGTGTTTTAATGCTTCTTAAATCGTCATGTCGCATCTCATATCTACGTTTCCTGATAAGATATAATATTCATTGCGAAGTGTCATGTATACCTCGTACTCTTTTCAAAAGAATGTAAATGCGACACTTCCTTGCTAGGAAATAGCGTTTGCAGATGTCTACGTATCGTAGAAATAGAGTGCTAACGCTTCTTAAAACGCGATATAGCATGTCATTACCCTGTTCCATAATAACATATAATATTCATTGCGAAGTGTCATGGATACCTCGTATTCACTTCAAAAGGATATAAATGCGGCACTTCCTTGCTAGGAAATAGCGTCTGCAGATGTCTACGTATCGTAGCAATCGGTTTCTAATGCTTCTTAAATCGCGATATCGCATCTCATTTATATGTTTCATGATAAGATATAATATTCATTGCGAACCTTCATGTATGCCTCGCATTCACTTCAAATGAATGTAAATGCGATACTTCCTTGCTACGTAATAGCGTTTGCAGATGTCTACGTATCGAAGCAATAGTGTTTTAATGCTTCTTAAATCGTCATATCGCATCTCTTATCTACGTTTCCTGATGAGATATAATATTAATTGCGAAGTGTGAATGTATACCTCGTATTCCTTTCAAAAGAATGTAAATGCTACACATCCTTGCTACGAGGTAGCGTTTGCAGATGTCTACGTATCGAAGCAATAGATTTCTAATGCTTCTCAAATCGCCATATCGCATCACATTTCTATGTTTCATGATAAGATATAATATTCACTGTGCAGTGTTGCCTATACCTCGTACTCACTTCAAAAGAATGTAAATGCGACACATCCTTGCTTGGAAATAGCGTTTGCAGATGTCTACGTATCGAAGCAATAGTGTTTTAATGCTTCTTAAATCGCCATATCGCATCTCATTTCTCTGTTTCATGACAAGATATAATATTCACTGTGCTGTGTTATGTATACCTCGTATTCACTTCAAAAGAATGTAAATGCAACACTTCCTTGCTAGGAAATTGCGTTTGTAGATGTCTACGTATCGTAGAATTAGTGCTCTAATGTTTCTTAAAACGCCACATCGTTTCTCATTTCTATGTTTCATGATAGTATATAATGCGACACTTCCTTGCTAGGGAATAGCGTTTGCAGATGTCTACGTATCAAAGCAATAGAATTCTGATGCTTCTGAAATCGCGATATCGTATCTCATTTCTATGTTTCGTGATAAGATATAATATCCATTGTGCAGTGTTATGTATATCTCGTTTTCACCTTAAAAGAATGTAAATGCGACACTTCCTCGCTAGGAAATAGCGTTTGCAGATGTCTACGTATCGAAGCAATATAGTTTTAATGCTTCTTAAATCGTCATATCGCATCTCATATCTACGTTTCCTGATAAGACATAATATTCATTGCGAAGTGTCATGTATACCTCGTATTCCTTTCAAAAGAATGTAAATGCGACACATCCTTCCTAGGAAATAGAGTTTGCAGATGTCTACGTGTCGAAGCAATAGAGTTCTAATGCTTCTTATATCGTCATATCGCATCTCATATTTACGTTTCCTGATAAGATATAATATTTATTGCGAAGTGTCATGAATGCCTCGTAGTCCTTTCAAAAGAATGTAAATGCGACACTTCCTTGCTTTGCAGATGTCTACGTATCGAAGCAATAGAGTTCTAATGCTGCTTAAATCGCCACATCGCATCTCATTTCTATTTTCATGATAAAATATAATATTCATTGTGCAGTGTTATGTATATCTCGTCTATACTTCAAATGGATGTAAATGCGACACTTCCTTGCTAGGAAATAGCGTTTGCAGATGTCTACGTCTCGAAGCAATAGTGTTCTAATGCTTCGTAAATCGTCATATCGCATCTCATATCTACGTTTCCTCATAAGATATAATAATCATCGCGAAGTGTCATGTATACCTCGTATTCCTTTCAAAAGAATGTAAATGCGACACTTCCTTCCTAGGAAGTAGCGTTTGCAGATGTCTACGTATCGAAGCAATAGGGTTCTAATGCTTCTTAAAACGCGATATCGCATCTCATTTCTATGTTTCGTGATAAGGTATAATATTCATTGCGAAGTGTCATGTATACCTCGTATTAACTTCAGAGGAATGTAAATGCGATTCTTCCTTGCTAGGAAATAACGTTTGCAGATGCCTACGTATCGTACCATTAGAGTTCTAATGTTTCTTAAATCGCGATATCGCATCTCATTTCTATGTTTCATGATAAGATATAATATCCATTGTGCAGTGTTATGTATATCTCGTTTTCACCTTAAAAGAATGTAAATGCGACACTTCCTCGCTAGGAAATAGCGTTTGCAGATGTCTACGTATCGAAGCAATAGAGTTTTAATGCTTCTTAAATCGTCATATCGCATCTCATATCTACGTTTCCTGATAAGACATAATATTCATTGCGAAGTGTCATGTATACCTCATATTCCTTTCAAAGGAATGCAAATGCAACACTTCCTTGCTAGGAAGTAGCGTTTGCAGATGTCTACGTATCGAAGCAACAGAGATCTAATGCTTCTTAAATCGCAATATTACATCTCATTTCTATGTTTCATGATAAGATATAATATTCATTGTGGAGTGTTATGTATACCTCGTATTCATTTCAAAAGAGGGTAAACGCGAAACCTCCTTGCAAGGAAATAGCGTTTGCAGGTGTCTACGTATCGTGGGATTAGAATTCCAATGCTTCTCAAAACGCGATATCGCTTCTCATTTCTATGTTTCATGATAATATATAATATTCATTGCGAAATGTCATGTATACCTCGTATTCCTTTCAACAGAATGTAAATGCGACACTTCCTTGCTAGGAAGTAGCGTTTGCAGATGTCTACGTATCGTAGCAATAGAGTTCTTATGATTCTTAAAACGCGATATCGCAAATCATTTCTATGTTTCAAGGTAAGATATAATATGATTTGCGAAGTGTCATGTATTCCTCGTCTACACTTCAAATGAATGTAAACGCGACACTTCCTTGAATGGAAATAGCGATTGCAGATATCTACGTATCGAAGAAATAGAGTTCAAATGCTCCTTAAAACGAGATATTGCATCTCATATCTATGTTTCATGATAAGATATAATATACATTGCGAAGTGTTATGCATTCCTCGTCTACGATACAAATGAATGTAAATGCGACACTTCCTTGCAAGGAAATAGTGTTTGCAGATGTCTACGTATCGTAGCGATAGAGATCAGATTATTCTTAAAACGCGATATCGCATCTCATTTCTATGTTTCATGGTAAGATATAACATGATTTGCGAAGTGTTATGTATTCCTCGTCTACACTTCAAATGAATGTAAATGCGACACTTCCTTGCAAGGAAATAGCGTTTGGTGACGTCTACGTATCGAAGCAATAGAGTTCAAATGCTTCTTAAAACGAGATATTGCATCTCATATCTATGTTTCATGATAAGATATAATATTCATTGCGAAGTGTTATGCATTCCGCGTCTACGATTCAAATGAATGTGAATGCGACACTTCCTCGCTAGGAAATAGCGTTTGCAGATGTCTACGTATCGTAGCAATAGCTTTCTAATGCTTCTTAAAACGCGATATCGCATCTCATTTCTATGTTTCATGGTAAGATATAACATGATTTGCGAAGTGTTAAGTACTCCTAGTCTACACCTCAAATGTATGTGAATGCGATACTTCCTCGCTAGGAAATAGCGTTTGCAGATGTCTACGTATCGAAGCAATAGAGTTTTAATGCTTCTTAAATCGTCATATCGCATCTCATATCTACGTTTCCTGATAAGACATAATATTCATTGCGAAGTGTCATGTATACCTCATATTCCTTTCAAAGGAATGCAAATGCTACACTTCCTTGCTAGGAAGTAGCGTTTGCAGATGTCTACGTATCGAAGCAACAGAGATCTAATGCTTCTTAAATCGCAATATTACATCTCATTTCTATGTTTCATGATAAGATATAATATTCATTGTGGAGTGTTATGTATACCTCGTATTCATTTCAAAAGAGTGTAAACGCGACACCTCCTTGCAAGGAAATAGCGTTTGCAGGTGTCTACGTATCGTGGGATTAGAATTCCAATGCTTCTCAAAACGCGATATCGCTTCTCATTTCTATGTTTCTTGATAATATATAATATTCATTGCGAAGTGTCATGTATACCTCGTATTCCTTTCAACAGAATGTAAATGCGACACTTCCTTGCTAGGAAGTAGCGTTTGCAGATGTCTACGTATCGAAGCAACAGAGTTCTAATGCCACTTAAATTGCCCTATTGCATCTAATTTCTATTTTCATTATAAGATATAATATTCATTGTGGAGTGTCATGTATACCTCGTATTCCTTTCAAATGAATGTAAATGCGACACTTCCTTGCTAGGAAATATCGTTTGCAGATGTCTACGTATCGAAGCAATAGAGTTCTAATGCTTCTTAAATCGCCATATACCATCTCATTTCTATGTTTCATGATAAGATATAATATTCATTGCGAAGTGCCATGTATAACTCGCATACACTTCATTTGAATGTACATGCGACACTTCCTTGCTAGGAAATAGCGTTTGCAGATGTCTACGTATCGAAGCTATAGAATTCTAATGCTTCTAAACCGTCATATCGGATCTCATTTCTATGTTTCATGATAAGATATAATATTCATTGCGATGTGTCATGTATGCCTCGTATTCCTTTCAAAAGAATGTAAATGCGACACTTCCTTGCTAGGAAGTAGCGTTTGCAGATGTCTACGTATCGAAGCAATAGATTTCCAATGCTTCTTAAACCGTCATATCGCATCTCATATCTACGTTTCCTGATAAGATATAATATTCATTGCGAAGTGCCATGTATACCTCGTATTCCTTTCAAAAGGGTGTAAATGCGACACTTCCTTGCTAGGAAATAGCGTTTGCAGTTGTCTACGTATCGAAGCAATAGAGATCTAATGCTTCTTATTTCGCCATATCGCTTCTCATTTCTATGTTTAATGATAAGATATAATATTCATTGTGCAGTGTTATGTATACCTCGTATTCACCGCAAAAGAATGTAAACGCGACACTTCCTTTCTAGGAAGTAGCGTTTGCAAATGTCTACATATCGAAGCATTAGAGTTCTAATGCCTCTCAAAACGTGATATCGCTACTCATTACTGTCTATCATGAATATATATATACTATTCATTTTGGAGTGTTATGTATTCCTCGTATTCACTTCAAAAGAATGTAAATGCGACACTTCCTTGCTAGTAAATATCGTTTGCAGATGTCTACGTATCGAAGCAATAGATTTCTAAAGCTTGCTAATTCGCGATATCGCATCTCATATCTATGTTTCATGATAATATATAATATTCACTGTGCAGTGTTATGTAAACCTCGTATTCACTTCAAAAGAATGTAAATGCGACACTTCCTTGCCAGGAAATAGCGTTTGCAGATGTCTACGTATCCAAGCAATAGTGTTCTAATGCTTCTTAAATCACGATATCGCATCTCATTTCTATAATTCATGATAAGATATAATATTCATTGTGCAGTGTTATGTATACCTCGTATTCACCTCAAAAGAATGTTAATGCGACACTTCCTTGCAAGGAAATAGCGTTTGCAGATGTCTACGTATCGTAGCAATAGAGTTCTTATGATTCTTAAAACGCGATATCGCAAATCATTTCTATGTTTCAAGGTAAGATATAATATGATTTGCGAAGTGTCATGTATTCCTCGTCTACACTTCAAATGAATGTAAATGCGACACTTCCTTGAATGGAAATAGCGATTGCAGATGTCTACGTATCGAAGCAATAGAGTTCAAATGCTCCTTAAAACGAGATATTGCATCTCATATCTATGTTTCATGATAAGATATAATATACATTGCGAAGTGTTATGCATTCCTCGTCTACGATTCAAATGAATGTAAATGCGACACTTCCTTGCAAGGAAATAGCGTTTGCAGATGTCTACGTATCGTAGCAATAGAGATCAGATGATTCTTAAAACGCGATATCGCATCTCATTTCTATGTTTCATGGTAAGATATAACATGATTTGCGAAGTGTTATATATTCCTCGTCTACACTTCAAATGAATGTAAATGCGACACTTTCTTGCAAGGAAATAGCGTTTGCTGATGTCTACGTATCGAAGCAATAGAGTTCAAATGCTTCTTAAAACGAGATATTGCATCTCATACCTATGTATCATGATAAGATATAATATTCATTGCGAAGTGTTATGCATTCCGCGTCTACGATTCAAATGAATGTGAATGCGACACTTCCTCGCTAGGAAATAGCGTTTGCAGATGTCTACGTATCGTAGCAATAGCTTTCTAATGCTTCTTAAAACGCGATATCGCATCTCATTTCTATGTTTCATGGTAAGATATAACATGATTTGCGAAGTGTTATGTACTCCTAGTCTACACTTCAAATGAATGTAAATGCGACACTTCCTTGCAAGGAAATAGCGTTTGCTGATGTCTACGTATCGAAGCAATAGAGTTCAAATGCTTCTTAAAGCGAGATATTGCATCTCATAACTATGTTTCATGATAAGATATAATATGATTTGCGAAGTCTTATGTATTCCTGGTCTACACTTCAAATGAATGTGAATGCGACACTTCCTGGCTAGGAAATAGCGTCTGCTGATGTCTAGGTATCGTAGCGATAGTGTTCTAATGCTTCTTAAAACGCGATATCGCATCTCATTTCTATGTTTCATGGTAAGATATAATATGATTTGCGAAGTGTTATGTATTCCTCGTCTACACTTCAAATGAATGTGAATGCGACACTTACTCGTTAGGAAATAGCGTTTGCAGATGTCTACGTATCGTAGCAATAGCTTTCTAATGCTCCTTTAAACGCGATATCGCATCTCATTTCCATGTTTCATGGTAAGATATAATATGATTTGCGAAGTGTTATGTATTCCTCGTCTACACTTCAAATGAATGTAAATGCGACACTTCTTTGCAAGGAAATAGCGTTTGCAGATGTCTACGTATCGTAACAATAGATTTCTAATGCTTCTTAAAAGACGATATCGCATCTCATTTCTATGTTTCATGGCAAGATATAATATGATTTGCGAAGTGTTATG
The DNA here is from genome assembly GCF_050948175.1 of Xylocopa sonorina. NCBI lineage: Eukaryota > Metazoa > Arthropoda > Insecta > Hymenoptera > Apidae > Xylocopa > Xylocopa sonorina. The sequence continues at coordinate 641,673 of NW_027490182.1, read as the reverse complement.
TATTCCTCGTCTACACTTCAAATGAATGTAAATGCGACACTTCCTTGCTAGTAAATAGCGTCTGCTGATGTCTAGGTATCGTAGCGGTAGTGTTCTAATGCTTCTTAAAACGCGATATCGCATCTCATTTCTATGTTTCATGGTAAGATATAATATGATTTGCGAAGTGTTATGTATTCCTCGTCTACACTTCAAATGAATGTAAATGCGACATTTCCTTGCAAGGAAATAGCGTTTGCTGATGTCTACGTATCGAAGCAATAGAGTTCAAATGCTTCTTAAAACGAGATATTGCATCTCATATCTATGTTTCATGATGAGATATAATATGATTTGCGAAGTGTTATGTATTCCTCGTCTACACTTCAAATGAATGTGAATACGACACTTCCTCGCTAGGAAATAGCGCTTGCAGATGTCTACGTATCGTAGCAATAGATTTCTAATGCTTCTTAAAACGCGATATCGCATCTCATTTCTATCTTTCATGGTAAGATATAATATGATTTGCGAAGTGTTATGTTTTCCTCGTCTACACTTCAAATGAATGTGAATGCGACACTTCCTCGCTAGGAAATAGCGTTTGCAGATGTCTACGTATTGTAGCAATAGCTTTCTAATGTTCCTTTAAACGCGATATCGCATCTCACTTCCGTGTTTCATGGTAAGATATAATATGATTTGCGAGGTGTTATGTATTCCTCGCCTACACTTCAAATGAATGTAAATGCGACACTTCTTTGCAAGGAAATAGCGTTTGCAGATGTCCACGGATCGTAGCAATAGCTTTCTAATGCTCCTTTAAATGCGATATCGCATCTCATTTCCATGTTTCATGGTGAGATATAATATGATTTGCGAAGTGTTAAGTATTCCTCGTCTACACTTCAAATGAATGTAAATGCGACACTTCCTTGCAAGGAAATAGCGTTTGCTGATGTCTAGGTATGGAAGCAATAGTGTTCAAATGCTTCTTAAAGCGAGATATTGCATCTCATATCTATGTTTCATGATAAGATATAATATTCATTGCGAAGCGTTATGCATTCCTCGTATGCGATTCAAATGAATGTAAATGCGACACTTCCTTGCAAGCAAATATCGTTTGCAGTTGTCTACGTATCGTAGCAATAGAGTTCTTATGATTCTTAAAACGCGATATCGCATCTCATTTCTATCTTTCATGGTAAGATATAATATGATTTGCGAAGTGTTATGTATTCCTCGTCTACACTTCAAATGAATGTAAATGCGACACTTCCTTGCAAAGAAATAGCGTTTGCACATGTCTACGCATCGTAGCAATAGATTTCTAATGCTTCTTAAAACGCGATATCGCATCTCATTTCTATGTTTCATGGTAAGGTATAATATGATCTGCGACGTGTCATGTATTCCTCGTCTACACTTCAAATGAATGTAAATGCGACACTTCCTTGCTAGGAAATAGCGTCTGCAGATGTCTAGGTATCGTAGCGATAGAGTTCTAATGCTTCTTTAAACGCGATATCGCATCTCATTTCTATGTTTCATGGTAAGATATAATATGATTTGCGAAGTATTATGTATTCCTCGTCTACACTTGAAATGAGTGTGAATGCGACACTTCCTCGCTAGGGAATAGCGTTTGCAGATGTCTACGTATCGTAGCAACAGAGTTCATATGATCCTTAGAACGCGATATCGCATCTCATTTCTATGTTTCATGGTAAGATATAACATGATTTGCGAAGTGTTATGTATTCCTCGTCTACACTTCAGATGAATGTAAATGCGACACTTCTTTGCAAGGAAATAGCGTTTGCAGATGTCTACCTATCGTAGCAATAGGGTTCTAATGCTTCTTAAAACGCGAAATCGCATCCCATTTCTATGTTTCATGGTAAGATATAATATGATTTGCGAAGTGTCATGTATTCCTCGTCTACACTTCAAATGAATGTAAATGCGACACTTCTTTGCAAGGAAATAGCGTTTGCAGATGTCTACGTATCGTAACAATAGATTTCTAATGCTTCTTAAAAAACGATATCGCATCTCATTTCTATGTTTCATGGCAAGATATAATATGATTTGCGAAGTGTTATGTATTCCTCGTCTACACTTCAAATGAATGTAAATGCGACACTTCTTTGCAAGGAAATAGCGTTTGCAGATGTCTACGTATCGTAACAATAGATTTCTAATGCTTCTTAAAAAACGATATCGCATCTCATTTCTATGTTTCATGGCAAGATATAATATGATTTGCGAAGTGTTATGCATTCCTCGTATACGATTCAAATGAATGTAAATGCGACACTTCCTTGCAAGGAAATAGCGTTTGCAGATGTCTACGTATCGAAGCAATAGAGTTCAAATGCTTCTTAAAACGAGATATTGCATCTCATATCTATGTTTCATGATAAGATATAATATTCATTGCGAAGTGTTATGCATTCCGCGTCTACGATTCAAATGAATGTAAATCGGACACATCCTTGCAAGGAAATAGCGTTTGCAGTTGCCTACGTATCGTAGCAATAGAGTTCTTATGATTCTTAAAACGCGATATTGCATCTCATTTCTATCTTTCATGGTAAGATATAATATGCTTTGCGAAGTGTTATGTATTCCTCGTCTACACTTCAAATGAATGTAAATGCGACACTTCTTTGCAAGGAAATATCGTTTTCAGTTGTCTACGTATCGTAGCAATAGAGTTCTTATGATTCTTAAAACGCGATATCGCATCTCATTTCTATCTTTCATGGTAAGATATAATATGATTTGCGAAGTGTTATGTATTCCTCGTCTACACTTCAAATGAATGTGAATGCGACACTTCCTCGCTAGGAAATGGCGTTTGCAGATGTCTACGTATCGTAGCAATAGATTTCTAATGCTTCTTAAAACGCGATATCGCATCTCATTTCTATGTTTCATGGCAAGATATAATATGATTTGCGAAGTGTTATGTATTCTTCGTCTACACTTCAAATGAATGTAAATGCGACACTTCCTTGCAAAGAAATAGCGTTTGCAGATGTCTACGTATCGTAGCAATAGATATGTAATGCTTCTTAAGACGCGATATCGCATCTCATTTTTACGTTTCATGGTAAGATATAATATGATTTGCGAAGTGTCATGTATTCCTCGTCTACTATTCAAATGAGTGTAAATGCGACACTTCCTTGCAAGGAAATGTCGTTTGCAGATGTCTACCTATCGTAGCAATAGAGTTCTAATGCTTCTTAAAACGTGATATCGCATCTCATTTCTATGTTTCATGGTAAGATATAATATGATTTGCGAGGTGTCATGTATTCCTCGTCTACACTTCAAATGAATGTAAATGCGACACTTCCTTGCTAGGAAATAGCGTCTGCAGATGTCTACGTATCGAAGCAATAGAGTTCAAATGCTTCTTAAAACGAGATATTGCATCTCATATCTATGTTTCATGATAAGATATAATATTCATTGCGAAGTGTTATGCATTCCGCGTCTACGATTCAAATGAATGTAAATCGGACACTTCCTTGCAAGGAAATAGCGTTTGCAGTTGCCTACGTATCGTAGCAATAGAGTTCTTATGATTCTTAAAACGCGATATTGCATCTCATTTCTATCTTTCATGGTAAGATATAATATGCTTTGCGAAGTGTTATGTATTCCTCGTCTACACTTCAAATGAATGTAAATGCGACACATCTTTGCAAGGAAATATCGTTTTCAGTTGTCTACGTATCGTAGCAATAGAGTTCTTATGATTCTTAAAACGCGATATCGCATCTCATTTCTATCTTTCATGGTAAGATATAATATGATTTGCGAAGTGTTATGTATTCCTCGTCTACACTTCAAATGAATGTGAATGCGACACTTCCTCGCTAGGAAATGGCGTTTGCAGATGTCTACGTATCGTAGCAATAGATTTCTAATGCTTCTTAAAACGCGATATCGCATCTCATTTCTATGTTTCATGGCAAGATATAATATGATTTGCGAAGTGTTATGTATTCTTCGTCTACACTTCAAATGAATGTAAATGCGACACTTCCTTGCAAAGAAATAGCGTTTGCAGATGTCTACGTATCGTAGCAATAGATATGTAATGCTTCTTAAGACGCGATATCGCATCTCATTTTTACGTTTCATGGTAAGATATAATATGATTTGCGAAGTGTCATGTATTCCTCGTCTACTATTCAAATGAGTGTAAATGCGACACTTCCTTGCAAGGAAATGTCGTTTGCAGATGTCTACCTATCGTAGCAATAGAGTTCTAATGCTTCTTAAAACGTGATATCGCATCTCATTTCTATGTTTCATGGTAAGATATAATATGATTTGCGAAGTGTTATGTATTCCTCGTCTACACTTCAAATGAATGTAAATGCGACACTTCCTTGCAAAGAAATAGCGTTTGCAGATGTCTACGTATCGTAGCAATAGATATGTAAAGCTTCTTAAGACGCGATATCGCATCTCATTTCTACGTTTCATGGTAAGATATAATATGATTTGCGAAGTGTCATGTATTGCTCGTCTACTATTCAAATGAGTGTAAATGCGTCACTTCCTAGCAAGGAAATAGCGTTTGCAGATGTCTACGTATCGTAGCTATAGATTTCTAATGCTACTTAAAACGCGATATCGCATCTCATTTCTATGTTTCATGGTAAGATATAATATGATTTGCGAGGTGTTATGTATTCCTCGTCTACACTTCAAATGAATGTAAATGCGACACTTCCTTGCTAGGAAATAGCGTCTGCAGATGTCTAGGTATCGTAGCGATAGAGTTCTAATGCTTCTTTAAACGCGATATCGCATCTCATTTCCATGTTTCATGGTAAGATATAATATGATTTGCGAAGTATTATGTATTCCTCGTCTACACTTGAAATGAGTGTGAATGCGACACTTCCTCGCTAGGAAATAGCGTTTGCAGATGTCTACGTATCGTAGCAACAGAGTTCATATGAACCTTAAAACGCGATATCGCATCTCATTTCTATGTTTCATGGCAAGATATAACATGATTTGCGAAGTGTTATGTATTCCTCGTCTACATTTCGAATGAATGTAAATGCGACACTTCTTTGCAAGGAAATAGCGTTTGCAGATGTCTACCTATCGTAGCAATAGGGTTCTAATGCTTCTTAAAACGCGAAATCGCATCTCATTTCTATGTTTCATGGTAAGATATAATATGATTTGCGAAGTGTCATGTATTCCTTGTCTACTATTCAAATGAATGTAAATGCGACACTTCCTTGCAAAGAAATAGCGTTTGCAGATGTCTACGTATCGTAGCAATAGATATGTAATGTTTCTTAAGACGCGATATCGCATCTCATTTCTACGTTTCATGGTAAGATATAATATGATTTGCGAAGTGTCATGTATTCCTCGTCTACTATTCAAATGAGTGTAAATGCGTCACTTCCTAGCAAGGAAATAGCGTTTGCAGATGTCTACGTATCGTAGCTATAGATTTCTAATGCTTCTTAAAACGCGATATCGCATCTCATTTCTATGTTTCATGGTAAGATATAATATGATTTGCGAGGTGTTATGTATTCCTGGTCTACACTTCAAATGAATGTAAATGCGACACTTCCTTGCTAGGAAATAGCGTCTGCAGATGTCTAGGTATCGTAGCGATAGAGTTCTAATGCTTCTTTAAACGCGATATCGCATCTCATTTCCATGTTTCATGGTAAGATATAATATGATTTGCGAAGTATTATGTATTCCTCGTCTACACTTGAAATGAATGTGAATGCGACACTTCCTCGTTAGGAAATAGCGTTTGCAGATGTATACGTATCGTAGCAATAGAGATCAGATTATTCTTAAAACGCGATATCGCATCTCATTTCTATGTTTCAGGGTAGGATATAACATGATTTGCGAAGTGTTATGTATTCCTCGTCTACACTTCAAATGAATGTGAATGCGATACTTCCTCGCTAGGAAATAGCGTTTGCAGATGTCTGCGTATCGTAGCAATAGCTTTCTAATGCTTCTTAAAACGCGATATCGCATCTCATTTCTATGTTTCATGGGAAGATATAATATGATTTGCGAAGTGTCATGTATTCCTCGTCTACTATTCAAATGAGTGTAAATGCGACACTTCCTTGCAAAGAAATGGCGTTTGCAGATGTCTACCTATTGTGGCAATAGAGTTCTAATGCTTCTTAAAACGCGATATCGCATCTCATTTCCATGTTTCATGGTAAGATATAATATGATTTGCGAAGTATTATGTATTCCTCGTCTACACTTGAAATGAGTGTGAATGCGACACTTCCTCGCTAGGAAATAGCGTTTGCAGATGTCTACGTATCGTAGCAACAGAGTTCATATGAACCTTAAAACGCGATATCGCATCTCATTTCTATGTTTCATGGCAATATATAACATGATTTGCGAAGTGTTATGTATTCCTCGTCTACACTTCGAATGAATGTAAATGCGACACTTCTTTGCAAGGAAACAGCGTTTGCAGATGTCTACCTATCGTAGCAATAGGGTTCTAATGCTTCTTAAAACGCGAAATCGCATCTCATTTCTATGTTTCATGGTAAGATATAATATGATTTGCGAAGTGTTATGTATTCCTCGTCTACACTTCAAATGAATGTAAATGCGACACTTCCTTGCAAAGAAATAGCGTTTGCAGAGATCTACGTATCGTAGCTATAGATTTCTAATGCTTCTTAAAACGCGATATCGCATCTCATTTCTATGTTTCATGGTAAGATATAACATGATTTGCGAAGTGTTATGTATTCCTCGTCTACACTTCGAATGAATGTAAATGCGACACTTCTTTGCAAGGAAACAGCGTTTGCAGATGTCTACCTATCGTAGCAATAGGGTTCTAATGCTTCTTAAAACGCGATATCGCATCTCATTTCTATGTTTCATGGCAAGATATAACATGATTTGCGAAGTGTTATGCATTCCTCGTCTACGATTCAAATGAATGTAAATGCGACACTTCTTTGCAAGGAAATAGCGTTTGCAGAGATCTACGTATCGTAGCTATAGATTTCTAATGCTTCTTAAAACGCGATATCGCATCTCATTTCTATGTTTCATGGGAAGATATAATATGATTTGCGAAGTGTCATGTATTCCTCGTCTACTATTCAAATGAGTGTAAATGCGACACTTCCTTGCAAAGAAATGGCGTTTGCAGATGTCTACCTATTGTGGCAATAGAGTTCTAATGCTTCTTAAAACGCGATATCGCATCTCATTTCCATGTTTCATGTTAAGATATAATATGATTTGCGAAGTATTATGTATTCCTCGTCTACACTTGAAATGAGTGTGAATGCGACACTTCCTCGCTAGGAAATAGCGTTTGCAGATTTCTACGTATCGTAGCAACAGAGTTCATATGAACCTTAACACGCGATATCGCATCTCATTTCTATGTTTCATGGGAAGATATAATATGATTTGCGAAGTGTCATGTATTCCTCGTCTACTATTCAAATGAGTGTAAATGCGACACTTCCTTGCAAAGAAATGGCGTTTGCAGATGTCTACCTATTGTGGCAATAGAGTTCTAATGCTTCTTAAAACGCGATATCGCATCTCATTTCCATGTTTCATGTTAAGATATAATATGATTTGCGAAGTATTATGTATTCCTCGTCTACACTTGAAATGAGTGTGAATGCGACACTTCCTCGCTAGGAAATAGCGTTTGCAGATGTCTACGTATCGTAGCAACAGAGTTCATATGAACCTTAAAACGCGATATCGCATCTCATTTCTATGTTTCACGGCAAGATATAACATGATTTGCGAAGTGTCATGTATTCCTCGTCTACACTTGAAATGAGTGTGAATGCGACACTTCCTCGCTAGGAAATAGCGTTTGCAGATATCTACGTATCGTAGCAACAGAGTTCATATGATCCTTAAAACGCGATATCGCATCTCATTTCTATGTTTCATGGTAAGATATAACATGATTTGCGAAGTGTTATGTACTCCTCGTCTACACTTCAAATGAATGTGAATGCGACGCTTCCTCGTTAGGAAATAGCATCTGCAGATGTCTACGTATCGTAGCAATAGAGATCAGATGATTCTTAAAACGCGATATCGCATCTCATTTCTATGTTTCAGGGTAAGATATAACATGATTTGCGAAGTGTTATGTATTCCTCGTCTACACATCAAATGAATGTAAATACGACACTTCCTTGCTAGGGAATAGCGTCAGCAGATGTCTAGGTATCGTAGCAATAGAGTTCTAACGCTTCTTAAAACGCGATATCGCATCTCATTTCTATGTTTCATGGTAAGAAGTAATATGATTTTCGAAGTGTCATGTATTCCTCGTCTACACTTCAAATGAATGAAAATGCGACACTTCCTTGCAAGGAAATGGCGTTTGCAGATGTCTACGTATCGTAGCAATAGATATGTAATGCTTCTTAAGACGCGATATCGCATCTCATTTCTACGTTTCATGGTAAGATATAATATGATTTGCGAAGTGTCATGTATTCCTCGTCTACTACTCAAATGAGTGTAAATGCGACACTTCCTTGCAAGGAAATGCGTTTGCAGATGTCTACGTATCGTAGCAATAGATATGTAATGCTTCTTAAAACGCGATATCGCATCTCATTTCTATGTTTCATGGTAAGGTATAATATGATCTGCGAAGTGTCATGTATTCCTCGTCTACACTTCAAATGAATGTAAATGCGACACTTCCTTGCTAGGAAATAGCGTCTGCAGATGTCTAGGTATCGTAGCAATAGAGTTCAAATGCTTCTTAAAACGAGATATTGCATCTCATATCTATGTTTCATGATAAGATATAATATTCATTGCGAAGTGTTATGCATTCCTCGTATACGATTCAAATGAATGTAAATGCGACACTTCCTTGCAAGGAAATAGCGTTTGCAGATGTCTACGTATCGAAGCAATAGAGTTCAAATGCTTCTTAAAACGAGATATTGCATCTCATATCTATGTTTCATGATAAGATATAATATTCAATGCGAAGTGTTATGCATTCGCGTCTACGATTCAAATGAATGTAAATCGGACACTTCCTTGCAAGGAAATAGCGTTTGCAGTTGTCTACGTATCGTAGCAATAGAGTTCTTATGTTTCTTAAAACGCGATATCGCATATCATTTCTATCTTTCATGGTAAGATATAATATGATTTGCGAAGTGTTATGTATTCCCCGTCTACACTTCAAATGAATGCGAATGCGACACTTCCTCGCTAGGATATAGCGTTTGCAAATGTCTACGTATCGTAGCAATAGATATGTAATGCTTCTTAAAACGCGATGTCGCATCTCATTTCTATGCTTCATGGCAAGATATAATATGATTTGCGAAGTGTTATGTATTCCTCGTCTACACTTCAAATGAATGTAAATGCGACAATTCCTTGCAAGGAAGTAGCGATTGCAGATGTCTACGTATCGAAGCAATAGAGTTCAAATGCTTCTTAAAACGAGATATTGCATCCCATATTTATGTTTCATGATAAGATATAATATACATTGCGAAGTGTTATGCATTCCTCGTCTACGATTCAAATGAATGTAAATGCGACATTTCCTTGCAAGGAAGTAGCGATTGCAGATATCTACGAATCGAAGCAATAGAGTTCAAATGCTTCTTAAAACGAGATATTGCATCTCATATCTATGTTTCATGATAAGATATAATATACATTGCGAAGTGTTATGCATTCCTCGTCTACGATTCAAATGAATGTAATTGCGACACTTCCTTGCAAGGAAATAGCGATTGCAGATGTCTACGTATCGTAGCAATAACTTTCTATTGCTTCTTAAAACGCGATATCGCATCTCATTTCTACGTTTCATGGTAAGATGTAATATGATTTGCGAAGTGTTACGTATTCCTCGTCTACACTTCAAATGAATGTGAATGCGACACTTCCTTGCTAGGAAATAGCGTCAGCAGATGTCTAGGTATCGTAGCAATAGAGTTCTAATGCTTCTTAAAACTCGATATCGCACCTCATTTCTATGTTTCATGGTAAGAAGTAATATGATTAGCGAAGTGTTATGTACTCCTCGTCTACACTTCAAATGAATGTGAATGCGACACTTCCTCGCTAGGAAATAGCGTTTGCAGATGTCTACGTATCGTAGCAATAACTTTCTAATGCTTCTTAAAACGCGATATCGCATCTCATTTCTATGTTTCATGGTAAGATATATTATGATTTGCGAAGTGTCATGTATTCCTCGTCTACACTTCAAATGAATGTAAATGCGACACTTCCTTGCTAGGAAATAGCGTCTGCGGATGTCTAGGTATCGTGACAATGGAGTTCATATGATTCTTAAAACGCGATATCGCATCTCATTTCTATGTTTCATGGTAAGATATAATATGATTTTCGAAGTGTCATGTATTCCTCGTCTACACTTCAAATGAATGTAAATGCGACACTTCCTTGCTAGGAAATAGCGTCTGCAGATGTCTGGGTATCGTAGCAATAGAGTTCTAATGCTTCTTAAGATGCGATATCGCATCTCATTTCTATGTTTCATGGTAAGATGTAATATGATTTGCGAAGTATTATGTATTCCTCGTCTACACTTCAAATAAATGTGAATGCGATACTTCCTCGCTAGGAAATAGCGTTTGCAGATGTCTACGTATCGTAGCAATAGATTTCTAATGCTTCTTAAAACGCGATATCGCATCTCATTCCTATGTTTCACTGTAAGATATAATATGATTTGCGAAGTGTCATGTATTCCTCGTCTACACTTCAAATGAATGTAAATGCGACACTTCCTTGCAAGGAAATAGCGTCTGCAGGTGTCTAGGTGTCGTAGCAAGAGAATTCTTATGATTCCTAAAACGCGATATCGCATCTCATTTCTATGTTTCATGGTAAGATATAATATGATTTGCGAAGTGTCATGCATTCCTCGTCTACACTTCAAATGAATGTAAATGCGACACTTTCTTGCTAGGAAATAGCGTCTGCAGATGTCTAGGTATCGTAGCAATAGAGTTCTAATGCTTCTTAAAACGCGATATCGCATCTCATTTCTATGTTTCATGGTAAGATGTAATATGATTTGCGAAGTGTTATGTATTCCTCGTCTACACTTTAAATGAATGAGAATGCGACACTTCCTTGCTAGGAAATAGCGTCAGCAGATGTCTAGGTATCGTAGCAATAGAGTTCTAATGCTTCCTAAAACGCGATATCGCATCTCATTTCTATGTTTCATGGTAAGAAGTAATATGATTTACGAAGTGTTATGTATTCCTCGTCTACACTTCAAATGAATGTGAATGCGACACTTCCTCGCTAGGAAATAGCGTTTGCAGATGTCTACGTATCGTAGCAATAGCTTTCTAATGCTTCTTAAAACGCGATATCGCATCTCATTTCTACGTTTCATGGTAAGATATATTATGATTTGCGAAGTGTCATGTATTCCTCCTCTACACTTCAAATGAATGTGAATGCGACACTTCTTGCTAGGAAATAGCGTTTGCAGATATCTACGTATCGTAGCAACAGAGTTCATATGATCCTTAAAACGCGATATCGCATCTCATTTCTATGTTTCATGGTAAGATATAACATGATTTGCGAAGTGTTATGTATTCCTCGTCTACACTTCAAATGAATGTGAATGCGACACTTCCTCGTTAGGAAATAGCGTTTGCAGATGTCTACGTATCGTAGCAATAGAGATCAGATGATTCTTAAAACGCGATATCGCATATCTCATTTCTATGTTTCAGGGTAAGATATAACATGATTTGCGAAGTGTTATGTATTCCTCGTCTACACTTCAAATGAATGTGAATGCGATACTTCCTCGCTAGGAAATAGCGTTTGCAGATGTCTACGTATCGTAGCAATAGCTTTCTAATGCTCCTTAAAACGCGATATCGCATCTCATTTCTATGTTTCATGGGAAGATATAATATGATTTTCGAAGTGTCATGTATTCCTCGTCTACACATCAAATGAATGTAAATACGACACTTCCTTGCTAGGGAATAGCGTCAGCAGATGTCTAGGTATCGTAGCAATAGAGTTCTAACGCTTCTTAAAACGCGATATCGCATCTCATTTCTATGTTTCATGGTAAGAAGTAATATGATTTTCGAAGTGTCATGTATACCTCGCATACACTTCAAATGAATGTAAATGCGACACTGCCTTGCTAGGAAATAGCGTCTGCAGATATCTACGTATCTTAGCAATAGTGTTCTGATGCTTCTTAAACGCGATATCGCATCGCATTTCTATGTTTCATGATAAGATATAATATTCATTGCGATGTGTCATGTATTCCTCGCGTACAATTCAAATGAATGTAATCACGGCACTTCCTTGCTAGGAAAGATCGTTTGCAGATGTCTACGTATTGAAGCAATAGAGTTCTAATACTTCTCAAAACGCGAAATCGCATCTCAGTTCTATGTTTCATGGTAAGATATAATATTTATTTCGAAGTGTCTTGTATACCTCGCATACACTTCAAATGAATGTAAATGCGACACTTCCTTGCTAGGAAATAGCGTTGGCAAATGTCTACGTATCGAAGCAATAGAATTCTAATGCTTCCTAAATCGCCATATTGCATCTCATTTCTATGTTTCATGTTAAGATATAATATTCATTGTGAAGTGTTATGTATACCTCGTATTCACTTCAAAAGAATGTAAACGCGACACTTCCTTGCCAGGAAATAGCGTTTGCAGATGTCTACGTATCGTAGCATTAGAGTTCTAATGCTTCTCAAAACGCGATATCGCTTCTCATTCCTATGTTTCATGATAGTACATAATATTCATTGCGAAGCGTCATGTATACGTCGCATACACTTAAAATGAATGCAAATGCGACACTTCCTTGCTAGGAAATAGCGTTTGCAGATGTCTATTTATCGAAGCAATAGATATCTGATGCTTCATAAATCGCCATATCACATCTCATTTCTACGTTTCATGATAAGATATAATATTCATTGCGAAGTGTCATGTATACCTCGTATTCCTTTCAAAAGAATGCAAATGCGACACTTCCTTGCTAGGAAGTAGCGTTTGCAGATTTCTACGTATCGTAGCATTAGAATCCTAACGCTCCTCTATAAGCGATATCGCTACTCATTACTATGTTTCATGATAATATATAATATTCATTGTGGAGTGTTATGTATACCTCGTATTCACTTCAAAAGAATGTAAATGCAACACTTCCTTGCTTGGCATAGCGTTTGCAGATGTCTACGTATCGTTGCATTAGAGTTCTAATGCTTCCAAAAACGCGATATCGCTTCTCATTTCTATGTTTCATGATAGTATATAATATTCACTGCGAGGTGTCATGTATACCTCGCATACACTTCAATCGAATGCAAATGCGACACGTCCTTGCTAGGAAATAGCGTTTGCAGATGTCTACTTATCGAAGCACTAGATATTTGATGCTTCATAAATCGCCATATCACATCTCTTTTCTATGTTTCATGATAAGATATAATATTCATTGCGAAGTGTCATGTATACATCGTATTCCTTTCAAAAGAATGTAAATGCGACACCTCCTTGCTAGGAAGTAGCGTTTGCAGATGTCTACGTATCGAAGCAAGAGAGTTCTAATGCTTCTTAAATCGCACATATCGCATCTCATTTCTATGTTTCATGATAAGATATAATATTCATTGTGGAGTGTTATGTATACCTCGTATTCACTTCAAAAGAATGTAAATGCGACACTTCCTTGCTAGGAAGTAGCGTTTGCAGATGTCTACGTATCGAAGCAAGAGAGTTCTAATGCTTCTTAAATCGCCATATCGCATCTCATTTCTATGTTTCATGATAAGATATAATATTCACTGTGCAGCGTTATGTATACCTCGTATTCACTTCAAAAGAATGTAAGCGCGACACTTCCTTGCCAGGAAATAGCGATTGCAGATGTCTGCGTATCGAAGCAATAGATATCTGATGCTTCATAAATCGCCATATTACATCTCATTTCTATGTTTCATGGTATGATATAATATTCATTGGGAAGTGTTATGTATACCTCGTATTCACTTCAAAAGAATGTAAACGCGACACTTCCTTGCCAAGAAATAGCGTTTGCAGATATCTACGTATCGTAGCATTAGAATTCTAATGCTCCTCTATACGCGATAACGCTACTCATTACTATGTTTCATGATAATATATAATATTCATTGTGGAGTGTTATGTATACCTCGTATTCACTTCAAATGAATGTAAATGCGACACTTCCTTGCTTGGAAGTAGCGTTTGCAGATGTCTACGTATCGAACCAATAGATTTCTAATGCTTCTTAAATCGCCTTATCGCATCTCATTTCTACGTTCCATGATAAGATATAATATTCATTGTGCAGTGTTATGTATATCTCGTCTATACTTCAAATGAATGTAAACGCGACACTTCCTTGCCAGGAAATAGCGTTTGCAGATGTCTACGTATCGTAGCATTAGAATTCTAATGCTTCCTAAATCGCCATATTACATCTCATTCCTATGTTTCATGATAAGATACAATAGTCATTGCGAAGTGTTATGTATATCACGTCTACACTTCAAAAGAATGTAAATGCCACATTTCTTTGCTAGGAAATAGCGTTTGCAGATGTCTACGTATTGTAGCAATAGAGTTCTAATGCTACTTAGATCGCGATATCGCATCTCATTTATATGTTTCGTGATAAGATATAATATTCATTGCGAAGTGTCATGTATATCTCGTATTCACTTCAAAAGAATGTAAATGCGACACTTCCTTGTTTGGAAATAGCGTTTGCAGATGTCTACTTATCGAAGCAATAGGTATTTGATGCTTCATAAATCGCCATATCACATGTCATTTCTATGTTTCATGATAAGATATAATATTCATTGCGAAGTGTCATGTATATCTCGTTTTCCTTTCAAAAGAATGCAAATGCGACACTTCCTTGCTAGGAAGTAGCGTTTGCAGATGTCTACGTATCGAAGCAAGAGTGTTCTAATGCTTCTTAAATCGCCATATCGCATCTCATTTCTATGTTTCATGATAAGATATAATATTCACTGTGCAGTGTTATGTATACCTCGTATTCACTTCAAAAGAATGTAAACGCGACACTTCCTTGCCAGGAAATAGCGTTTGCAGATGTCTACTTATCGAAGCAATAGATATCTGATGCTCCATAAATCGCCATATCACATCTCATTTCTATGTTTCATGATAAGATATAATATTCATTGCGAAGTGTCATGTATACCTCGTTTTCCTTTCAAAAGAATGCAAATGCGACACTTCCTTGCCAGGAAGTAGCGTTTGCAGATGTCTACGTATCGTGGCATTAGAGTTCTAATGCTTCTCAAAACGCGATATCGCATCTCATTTCTACGTTCCATGATAAGATATAATATTCATTGTGCAGTGTTATGTATATCTCGTCTGTACTTCAAATGAATGTAAATGCGACACTTCCTTGCTAGGAAGTAGCGTTTGCAGATGTCTAAGTATCGAACCAATAGATTTCTAATGCTTCTTAAATCGCCATATCGCATCTCATTTCTACGTTCCATGATAAGATATAATATTCACTGTGCAGTGTTATGTATACCTCGTATTCACTTCAAATGAATGTAAATGTGACACTTCCTTGCTAGGAAGTAGCGTTTGCAGATGTCTACGTATCGAAGCAATAGATATCTGATGCTTCATTAAACGCCATATCACATGTCGTTTCTATGTTTCATGATAAGATATAATATTCATTGCGAAGTGTCATGTATACCTCGTTTTCCTTTCAAAAGAATGCAAATGCGACACTTCCTTGCTAGGATGTAGCGTTTGCAGATGTCTACGTATCGAAGCAAGAGAGTTCTAATGCTTCTTAAATCGCCATATCGCATCTCATTTCTATGTTTCATGATAAGATATAATATTCACTGTGCAGTGTTATGTATACCTCGTATTCACTTCAAAAGAATGTAAACGCGACACTTCCTTGCCAGGAAATAGCGTTTGCAGATGTCTACGTATCGTAGCATTAGAATTCTAATGCTTCCTAAATCGCCATATTACATCTCATTCCTATGTTTCATGATAAGATACAATAGTCATTGCGAAGTGTTATGTATATCACGTCTACACTTCAAAAGAATGTAAATGCCACATTTCTTTGCTAGGAAATAGCGTTTGCAGATGTCTACGTATTGTAGCAATAGAGTTCTAATGCTACTTAAATCGCGATATCGCATCTCATTTATATGTTTCGTGATAAGATATAATATTCATTGCGAAGTGTCATGTATATCTCGTATTCACTTCAAAAGAATGTAAATGCGACACTTCCATGCAAGGAAATAGCGTTTGCAGATATCTCCGCATCGATGCAATAGGGTTATAATGCTTCTTAAAACGCGCTATCGCATCTCATTCCTATGTTACATGATAAGATATAATGTTCATTGCGAAGTGTCATGTATACCTCGTATTCACTTCAAAACAATGTAAATGCGATTCTTCCCTGCTAGGAAATAGCGCTTGCAGATATCTATGTATCGTAGCAATGGAGTTTTAATGCTTCTCAAAACGCGATATCGCATCTCATTTCTATGCTTCACGATAAGATATAATATTCATTGCGAAGTGTCATGTATACCTCGCATTCACTCCAAACGAATGTAAATGCGACAATTGCTTGCTAGGTAATAGCGTATTCAGATGTCTACGTATCGTAGCAATAGAGTTCTAATGCTTCTTAAAACGCGATATGGCATCTCACTTCCATGATTGATCATAAGATATAATATTCATTGCGAAGTATCATGTATACCTCGTATTCACTTCAAAAGAATGTAAGTGCGACACTTCCATGCAAGGAAATAGCGTTTGCAGATATCTCCGCATCGATGCAATAGGGTTATAATGCTTCTTAAAACGCGCTATCGCATCTCATTCCTATGTTACATGATAAGATATAATATTCATTGCGAAGTGTCATGTATACCTCGCATTCACTCCAAACGAATGTAAATGCGACAATTGCTTGCTAGGAAATAGCGTATTCAGATGTCTACGTATCGTAGCAATAGAGTTCTAATGCTTCTTAAAACGCGATATCGCATCTCACTTCTATGATTGATCATAAGGTATAATATTCATTGCGAAGTGTCGTGTATATCTCGTATTCACTTCAAAAGAACGTAAATGCGACAATTCCTTGCTAGGGCATAGCGTTTGCAGATGCCTACTTATCGTAGCAATAGAGTTCTAATGCTTCCTAGATCGCGATATCGCATCCCATTTCTATGTTTCGTGATAAGTTATAATATTCGTTCCGAAGTGTCATGTTAACCTCGAATTCACTTCAGAAGAATGTAAGTGCGAATATTGCTTGCTAGGAAATAGCGTTTGCAGATGTCTACGTATCGTAGCAATAGAGTTCTAATGCTTCTCAAAACGCGATATCGCATCTCATTTCAATGCTTCATAATAAGATATAATATTCATTGCGAAGTGTCATGTATACCTCGTATTCACTTCAAACGAATGTAAGTGCAAATCTTCCTTGCTAGGAAATAGCGTTTGCAGATGTCTACGTATTGTAGCAATAGAGTTCTAATGCTACTTAAATCGCGATATCGCATCTCATTTATATGTTTCGTGATAAGTTATAATATTCATTCCGAAGTGTCATGTATACCTCGAATTCACTTCAGAAGAATGTAAATGCGACACATCAATGCAAGGAAATAGCGTTTGCAGATATCTCCGCATCGATGCAATAGGGTTATAATGCTTCTTAAAACGCTCTATCGCATCTCATTCCTATGTTTCACTATAAGATATAATATTCATTGCGAAGTGTCATGTATACCTCGTATTCACTTCGAAAGAATGCAAATGCGACTAGTCCTTGCTAGGGCATAGCGTTTGCAGATGTCTATGTATCGTAGCAATGGAGTTCTATTGCTTCTCAAAACGCGATATCGCATCTCATTTCTATGCTTCACGATAAGATATAATATTCATTGCGAAGTGTCATGTATAACTCGCATTCACTCCAAACGAATGTAAATGCGACAATTGCTTGCTAGGAAATAGCGTATTCAGATGTCTACGTATCGTAGCAATAGAGTTCTAATGCTTCTTAAAACGCGATATCGCATCTCACTTCTATGATTGACCATAAGATATAATATTCATTGCGAAGTGTCATGAACACCTCGCATTCACTACAAAAGAATATAAATGCGACACTTCCATGCTAGGAAATAGCGTCTGCAGATATCTACGAGTCGAGGCATTAGAGTTCTAATGCGTCTTAAAACGCGATATCGCATCTCACTTTTACGTTGCACTATAAGATATAATATTCATTGCGAAGTGCCATGTATACCTCGTATTCACTTCGAAAGAATGTAAATGCGACTATTCCTTGCTAGGGCATAGCGTTTGCAGATGCCTACGTATCGTAGCAATAGAGTTCTAATGCTTCTTAGATCGCGATATCGCATCTCATTTCTATGTTTCGTGATAAGTTACAATATTCATCCCGAAGTGTCATGTAAACCTCGTATTCACTCCATACGAATGTGAATGCGACACTTCCTTGCTAGGAAATAGCGTATTCAGATGTCTACGTATCGTAGCAATAGAGTTCTTATGCTTTTTAAAACGCGATATCGCATCTCTCTTCTATATTTCATGATAAGATATAATATTCATTGCGAAGTGTCATGTACACCTCGCATTCTCTCCAAACGAATGTAAATGCGACCCTTCCTTGCTAGGAAATGGCGTTTTCAGATATCTACGTATCGTAGCAATAGAGTTCTAGTGCTACTTATATCGCGATATCGCATCTCATTTCTTTGTTTCGTTATAAGATATAATATTCAATGCGAAGTGTCATGAATACCTCGTATTCACTTCAAAAGTCTGTAAATGCGACTATTGCTTGCTAGGAAATAGCGTTTGCAGATGTCTCCGCATCGAGGCCATAGAGTTCTAATGCTTCTCAAAACACGATATCGCATCTCTCTTCTACCTTTCATGACAAGATATAATATTCATTGCGAAGTGTCATGTATACCTCGTATTCAATTCAAAAGAAAGTAAATGCGACTATTGCTTGCTAGCTAATAGCGTTTGCAGATGCCTACGAATCGTAGCAATAGCGTTCTAATGCTACTTAAATCGCGATATCACATCTCATTTATATGTTTCGTGATATGATATAATATTCATTGCGAAGTGCCATGTATACCTCGTATTCACTTCAAAAGAATGTAAGTGCAACACTTCCATGCTAGGAAATAGCGTATTCTGATGTCTACGTATCGTAGCAATAGAGTTCAAATGCTTCTTAAAACGCGATATCGCATCTCTCTTCTATGTTTCATGATAAGATATAGTATTCATAGCGAAGTGTCATGTATACCTCGAATTCACTTCAAATGAATGTAAATGCGACACTTCCATGCTAGGAAATAGCGTCTGCAGATGCCTACGCGTCGAGGCAATAGAGTTCTAATGCTTCTTAAAACGCGACATCGCATCTCACTTCTATATTATGTGATAGGTTATAATATTCATTGCCAAGTGTCATGTATACCTCGTATTCACTTCAAAAAAATGTAAATTCGACTATTCGTTGTTAGGAAATAGCGTTTGCAGATGCCTACGTATCGTAGCAATAGAGTTCTAATGCATCGTAGATCGCGATATCGCATCTCATTTCTATGTTTCGTGATAACTTATAATATTCATTCCGAAGTGTCATGTATACCTCGAGTTCCCTTCAAAGGAATGTAAATGCGACACTTCCATGCTAGGAAATAGCGTTTGCAGATATCTGCGCATCGAGGCAATAGGGATCTAATGCTTCTTAAAACGCGATATCGCATCTCACTTCTATGTTACATGATAAGATATAATGTTCATTGCGAAGTGTCATGTATACCTCGTATTCACTTCAAAAGAATGTAAGTGCGACACTTCCATGCTAGGAAATAGCGTTTGCAGTGGTCTCCGCATCGAGGCCATAGAGTTCTAATGCTTCTTACAACGCGATATCGCATCTCACTTCTATGTTTCTTGATAAGATATAATATTCATTGCGAAGTGTCATGTATACCTCGTATTCACTTCAAAAAAATTTAAATGCGACACTTCCATGCTAGGAAATAGCGCTTGCAGAGGTCTCCGCATCGAGGCCATAGAGTTCTAATGCTTCTTAGAACGCGATGTCGCATCTCTCTTCTATGTTTCATGATAAGATATAATATTCATTGCGAAGTGTCATGTATACCTGGTATTCTCTCCAAACGAATGTAAGTGCAAATCTTCCTTGCTAGGAAATAGCGTTTGCAGATGTCTACGTATTGTAGCAATAGAGTTCTAATGCAACTTATATCGCGATATCGCATCTCATTTATATGTTTCGTGATAAGATATAATATTCATTGCGAAGTGTCATGTATACCTCGAATTCACTTCAAAAGAATGCAAATGCGACAATTCCTTGCTAGGGCATAGCGTTTGCAGATGCCTACTTATCGTAGCAATAGAGTTCTAATGCTTCCTAGATCGCGATATCGCATCCCATTTCTATGTTTCGTGATAAGTTATAATATTCATTCCGAAGTGTCATGTTAACCTCGAATTCACTTCAGAAGAATGTAAGTGCGAATATTGCTTGCTAGGAAATAGCGTTTGCAGATGTCTACGTATCGTAGCAATGGAGTTCTAATGCTTCTCAAAACGCGATATCGCATCTCATTTCTATGCTTCACGATAAGATATAATATTCATTGCGAAGTGTCATGTATAACTCGCATTCACTCCAAACGAATGTAAATGCGACAATTGCTTGCTAGGAAATAGCGTATTCAGATGTCCACGTATCGTAGCAATAGAGTTCTAATGCTACTTAAATCGCGATATCGCAACTCATTTCTACGTTTCGTGATAAGATATAATATTCATTGCGAAGTGTCATGTACACCTCGCATTCACTACAAAAGAATATAAATGCGACACTTCCATGCTAGGAAATAGCGTCTGCAGATATCTACGAGTCGAGGCATTAGAGTTCTAATGCTTCTTAAAACGCGATATCGCATCACACTTTTACGTTTCACTATAAGATATAATATTCATTGCGAAGTGCCATGTATACCTCGTATTCACTTCGAAAGAATGTAAATGCGACTATTCCTTGCTAGGGCATAGCGTTTGCAGATGCCTACGTATCGTAGCAATAGAGTTCTAATGCTTCTTAGATCGCGATATCGCATCTCATTTCTATGTTTCGTGATAAGTTATAATATTCATCCCGAAGTGTCATGTAAACCTCGTATTCACTCCATACGAATGTGAATGCGACACTTCCTTGCTAGGAAATAGCGTATTCAGATGTCTACGTATCGTAGCAATAGAGTTCTAATGCTTTTTAAAACGCGATATCGCATCTCTCTTCTATATTTCATGATAAGATATAATTTTCATTGCGAAGTGTCATGTACACCTCGCATACTCTCCAAACGAATGTAAATGCGACACTTCCTTGCTAGGAAATGGCGTTTTCAGATATCTACGTATCGTAGCAATAGAGTTCTAGTGCTACTTATATCGCGATATCGCATCTCATTTCTATGTTTCGTTATAAGATATAATATTCAATGCGAAGTGTCATGAATACCTCGTATTCACTTCAAAAGTCTGTAAATGCGACTATTGCTTGCTAGGAAATAGCGTTTGCAGATGTCTCCGCATCGAGGCCATAGAGTTCTAATGCTTCTCAAAACACGATATCGCATCTCTCTTCTACCTTTCATGACAAGATATAATATTCATTGCGAAGTGTCATGTATACCTCGTATTCAATTCAAAAGAAAGTAAATGCGACTATTGCTTGCTAGCTAATAGCGTTTGCAGATGTCTACGAATCGTAGCAATAGCGTTCTAATGCTACTTAAATCGCGATATCACATCTCATTTATATGTTTCGTGATATGATATAATATTCATTGCGAAGTGCCATGTATACCTCGTATTCACTTCAAAAGAATGTAAGTGCGACACTTCCATGCTAGGAAATAGCGTATTCTGATGTCTACGTATCGTAGCAATAGAGTTCAAATGCTTCTTAAAACGCGATATCGCATCTCTCTTCTATGTTTCATGATAAGATATAATATTCATAGCGAAGTGTCATGTATACCTCGAATTCACTTCAAAAGAATGTAAATGCGACACTTCCATGCTGGAAATAGCGTCTGCAGATGCCTACGCGTCGAGGCAATAGAGTTCTAATGCTTCTTAAAACGCGACATCGCATCTCACTTCTATATTATGTGATAGGTTATAATATTCATTGCCAAGTGTCATGTATACCTCGTATTCACTTCAAAAAAATGTAAATTCGACTATTCGTTGTTTGGAAATAGCGTTTGCAGATGCCTACGTATCGTAGCAATAGAGTTCTAATGCATCGTAGATCGCGATATCGCATCTCATTTCTATGTTTCGTGATAACTTATAATATTCATTCCGAAGTGTCATGTATACCTCGAGTTCCCTTCAAAGGAATGTAAATGCGACACTTCCATGCTAGGAAATAGCGTTTGCAGATATCTGCGCATCGAGGCAATAGGGATCTAATGCTTCTTAAAACGCGATATCGCATCTCACTTCTATGTTACATGATAAGATATAATGTTCATTGCGAAGTGTCATGTATACCTCGTATTCACTTCAAAAGAATGTAAGTGCGACACTTCCATGCTAGGAAATAGCGTTTGCAGTGGTCTCCGCATCGAGGCCATAGAGTTCTAATGCTTCTTAGAACGCGATGTCGCATCTCTCTTCTATGTTTCATGATAAGATATAATATTCATTGCGAAGTGTCATGTATACCTGGTATTCTCTCCAAACGAATGTAAGTGCAAATCTTCCTTGCTAGGAAATAGCGTTTGCAGATGTCTACGTATTGTAGCAATAGAGTTCTAATGCAACTTATATCGCGATATCGCATCTCATTTATATGTTTCGTGATAAGATATAATATTCATTGCGAAGTGTCATGTATACCTCGAATTCACTTCAAAAGAATGCAAATGCGACAATTCCTTGCTAGGGCATAGCGTTTGCAGATGCCTACTTATCGTAGCAATAGAGTTCTAATGCTTCCTAGATCGCGATATCGCATCCCATTTCTATGTTTCGTGATAAGTTATAATATTCATTCCGAAGTGTCATGTTAACCTCGAATTCACTTCAGAAGAATGTAAGTGCGAATATTGCTTGCTAGGAAATAGCGTTTGCAGATGTCTACGTATCGTAGCAATGGAGTTCTAATGCTTCTCAAAACGCGATATCGCATCTCATTTCTATGCTTCACGATAAGATATAATATTCATTGCGAAGTGTCATGTATAACTCGCATTCACTCCAAACGAATGTAAATGCGACAATTGCTTGCTAGGAAATAGCGTATTCAGATGTCCACGTATCGTAGCAATAGAGTTCTAATGCTACTTAAATCGCGATATCGCAACTCATTTCTACGTTTCGTGATAAGATATAATATTCATTGCGAAGTGTCATGTACACCTCGCATTCACTACAAAAGAATATAAATGCGACACTTCCATGCTAGGAAATAGCGTCTGCAGATATCTACGAGTCTAGGCATTAGAGTTCTAATGCTTCTTAAAACGCGATATCGCATCACACTTTTACGTTTCACTATAAGATATAATATTCATTGCGAAGTGCCATGTATACCTCGTATTCACTTCGAAAGAATGTAAATGCGACTATTCCTTGCTAGGGCATAGCGTTTGCAGATGCCTACGTATCGTAGCAATAGAGTTCTAATGCTTCTTAGATCGCGATATCGCATCTCATTTCTATGTTTCGTGATAAGTTATAATATTCATCCCGAAGTGTCATGTAAACCTCGTATTCACTCCATACGAATGTGAATGCGACACTTCCTTGCTAGGAAATAGCGTATTCAGATGTCTACGTATCGTAGCAATAGAGTTCTAATGCTTTTTAAAACGCGATATCGCATCTCTCTTCTATATTTCATGATAAGATATAATATTCATTGCGAAGTGTCATGTACACCTCGCATACTCTCCAAACGAATGTAAATGCGACACTTCCTTGCTAGGAAATGGCGTTTTCAGATATCTACGTATCGTAGCAATAGAGTTCTAGTGCTTCTTACATCGCGATATCGCATCGCATTTCTATGTTTCGTGATAAGATATAATATTCGTTGCGAAGTGTCATGTATACCTCGTATTCCGCTCAAAAGAATGTAAATGCGACATTTCCTTGCCAGGAAATAGCGTTTGCTGATGTCCTCGTATCGTAGCAATAGGGTTCTAATAATGCTTAAAACGCGATTTCCCATCTCACATCTATGTTTCACGATAAGGTATAATATTCATTGCGAAGTGTCATGTATTCCTCGTATTCACATGTAAAGAATGTAAATGCGACACTTCCCTGCATGTGATAGCGTTTGCATATGTCTACGTATCGAAGGAATAGAGTTCTAAAGCTTCTTAAAACACGATATCGCATCACATTTCTATGTTTAATGATAAGATCTATTATTCATTGCGAAGTTTCACTTATACCTCGTATTTACTTCAAACGAATGTAAATGCGACACTTCCATGCTTGGAAGTAGCGTTTGCAGATGTCTACGTATGGTAGCAATACAGTTCTAATGCTACTTAAAACGCGATATCGCATCTCATTTACATCTTTCGTGATAAGGTATAATATTCATTTGCGAAGTGTCATATATGCCTCGTATTCACTTCAAAAGAATGTAAATTCGACTATTCCTTGCTAGGAAATAGCGTTTGCAGATGCCTACGTATCGTCGCAATAGAGTTGTAGTGCTTCTCAAGACGCGATATCGCATCTCATTTCTATGCTTCATGATAAGATATAATATTCATTGCGACGTGTCATTTATACCTCGTATTCACTCCAAACGATTGTACATGCGACACTTCCTTGCTGGGAAATAGCGTATTCAGATGTCTACGTATCGTAGCAATAGAGTCCTAATGCTACTTAAATCACGATATCGCATCTCATTTCTATATTTTGTGATAAGAAATAATATTCTCTGCGATGTGTCATGTATACCTCGTATTAACTTCAAAAGAATGTAAATGCGACTATTGCTTGCTAGGAAATAACGTCTGGAGATGCCTATGTTTCGTAGCAATAGAATGCTAATGCTTTTTAGATCGCGATATCGCATCTCATTTCTATGTTTCGTGATAAGTTATAATATTCATTTCGAAGTGTCATGTATACCTCGTATTCACTTCAAAAGAATGTAAATGCGACACTTCCATGCTAGGAAATAGCGTTTGCAAATGTCTCCGCATCGAGGCCATAGAGTTCTAATGCTTCTTAAAATGCGATCTCGCATCTCTCTTCTATGTTTCATGATAAGATATAATATTCATTTCGAAGTGTCATGTATACATCGTATTCACTTCAAAAGAATGTAAATGCGACTATTGCTTGCTAGGAAATAGCGTTTGCAAATGTCTACGTATCGTAGCAATAGAGTTCTAATGCTACTTAAATCGCGATATTGCATCTCATTTACATCTTTCGTGATAAGATATAATATTCATTGCGAACTGTCATGTATACATTGTATTCACTTCAAAAGAATGTAAATGCGACGTTTCCATCCTAGGAAATAGCGTTTGCAGATGTCCAGGTATCGTAGCAATAGAGTTCTAATGCTTCCCAAAACGCGATATCGCATCTCATTTCTATGCATCATGTAAAGATGTAATATTGATTGCGAAGCGTCATGTATACCTCGTATTCACTCCAAACGAATGTAAATGCGACATTTCGCTGCTTGGAAATAGCGTATTCAGATGTCTACGTATCGTAGCAATAGAGTTCTAATGTTACTTAAATCGCAATATCGCATCTCATTTCTATGTTTCGCGATAAGATATAATATTCATTGCGAAGTGACATGTATACCTCGTATTCACTTCAAAAGAATGTTAATGCGACTACTGCTTGCTAGGAAATAGCGTTTTCAGATGTCTACGTATCGTAGCAATAGAATTCTAATGCTTTTTAGATCGCGATATCGCATCTTATTTATATGTTTCGTGATAAGATATAATATTCATTGCGAAGTGTCTTGTATACCTCGTATTCTCTCCAAACGAATGTAAATGCGACACTTCCTTGCTAGGAAATGGCGTTTTCAGATGTCTACGTATCGTAGCAATGGAGTTCTAATGCTACTTAAATCGCGATATCGCATCTCATTTATATGTTTCGTGATAAGATATAATATTCATTGCGAAGTGTCATGTATACCTCGTATTCACTCCAAACGAATGTAAATGCGGCACTTCCTTGCTAGGAAATAGCGTATTCAGATGTCTACGTATCGTAGCAATAGAGTTCTAATGCTACTTAAATCGCGATATCGCATCTCATTTCTATGTTTCGTGATAAGATATAATATTCATTGCGAAGTGTCATGTATACCTCGAATACACATCAAAAGAACGTAAATGCGACTATTCCTTGCTAGGAAATAGCGTCTGCACATGTCTATGCGTCGAGGCAGTAGAGTTCTAATGCTTCTTAAAACGCGATATCGCATCTCTCTCCTATGTTTCATAATAAGACATAATATTCATTGCGAAGTGTCATGTATACCTCGCAGTCCCTTCAAGAGAATGCAAATGCGACTACTGCTTGCTAGGAAATAGCGTTTGCAGATGCCTACGTATCGTAGCAATAGAGTTCTAATGCTTCATAGATCGCGATATCGCATCTCAGTTCTATGTTTCGTGATTAGATATAATATTCATTGCGAAGTGTCATGTACACCTCGTATTCACTTCAAAAGAAAGTAAATGCGACTATTGCTTGCTAGGAAATAGCGTTTGCAGATGTCCACGTATCGTAGCAATAGAGTTCTAATGCTACTTATATCGCGATATCGCATCCCACTAATATGTTTCGTGATAAGATATAATATTCATTGCGAAATGTCATGTATACCTCGTATTCACTTCAAAAGAATGTAAGTGCCACACTTCCATGCTAGGAAATAGCGACTGCAGATGTATACGCGACGAGGCGATAGAGTTCTAATGCTTCTTAAAACGCGATATCGCATCTCACTTCTATGTTTCATGATAAGATATAATTTTCATTGCGAAGTGTCATGTATTCCTCATATTCACTTCAAAAGAATGTAAGTGCGACTATTGCTTGCTAGGAAAGAGCGTTTGCAGATGTCTACGCATCGAGGCAATAGAGTACTTACGCTTCTTAAAACGCGATATCGCATCTCACTTCTATGCTTCATGATAAGATATAATATTCATTGCGAAGTGTCATGTATACCTCGTATTCACATCCAAAGTATGTAAATGTGACTATTCCTTGCTAGGGCATAGCGTTTGCAGATGCCTACGTATCGTAGCAATAGATTTCTAATGCTACATAAATCGCGATTTCGCATCTCATTTCTATGTTTCGTGATAAGATATAATATTCATTGCGAAGTGTCATGTATACCTCGTATTCACTTCAAAAGAATGTAAGTGCGACACTTCCTTGCTAGGAAATAGCGTTTGCAGATGTCTCCGCATCGAGGCCATAGAGTTCTAATGCTTCTTAAAACGCGACATCGCATCTCTCTTCTATGTTTCATGATAAGATATAATATTCATTGCGAAGTGTCATGTTTACCTCGTATTCACTTCAAAAGAATGTAAATGCGACACTTCGATGCCAGGAAATAGCGTCTGCAGATGTCTCCGCATCGAGGCCATAGAGCTCTAATGCTTCTTAGAACGCGATATCGCATCTCTCTTCTATGTTTCATGAAAAGATATAATATTCATTGCGAAGTGTAATGTATACCTCGTATTCTCCTCAAACGAATGTAAATGCGACACTTCCTTGCTAGGAAATGGCGTTTTCAGATGTCTACGTATCGTAGCAATAGAGTTCTAATGCTACTTAAATCGCTATATCGCATCTCATATCTATGTTTCGTGATAAGATACAATATTCATTGCGAAGTGTCATGGGTACCTCGTATTAACTTCAAAAGAATGTAATTGCGAATCATCCCTGCTAGCAAATAGCGTTTGCAGATGCCTACGTATCGTAGCAATAGATTTCTAATGCTACATATACCGCGATTTCGAATCTCATTTCTATGTTTCGTGATAATATATAATATTCATTGCGAAGTGTCATGTATACCTCGTATTCACTCCAAACAACTGTCAATGGGACACTTCCTGGCTAGGAAATAGCGTTTGCAGATGTCTACGTATCGTAGCAATAGAGTTCTAATGCTTCTCAAAACGCGATATCGCATCTCATTTCTATGCTTCATGATAAGATGTAATATTCATTGCGAAGTGTCCATGTATACCTCGTATTCACTTCTAAAGAATGTAAATGTGACGCTTCCTTGCTGGGAAATATTGTTTACAGATGTCTACGTATCGTAGCAATAGAGTTCTAATGCTACTTAAAACGCGATATCGCATCACTCTTCTATGTTTCGTGATAAGATATAATGTTCTTTGCGAAGTGTCATGTATACTTCGTATTCACTTCAAAAGAATGTAAATCCGACTATTCCTTGCTAGGAAATAGCGTCTGCAGATGTCTATGCGTCGAGGCAGTAGAGTTTTAATGCTTCTTAAAACGCGATATCGCATCTCACTTCTATGTTTCATGATAAGATATAATATTCATTGAGAAGTGTCACGTATACCTCGTATTCACTTCAAAAGAATGTAAATGCGACACTTCCATGCTAGGAAATAGCGTTTGCAGATGTCTCCGCATCGAGGCCATAGAGTTCTAATGCTTCTTTAAACGCGATATCGCATCTCTCTTCTATGTTTCATGATAGGATATAATATTCATTGCGAAGTGTCATGTATACCTCGTATTCACTTCAAAAGAGTGTAAATGCGACTATTCCTTGCTAGGAAAATAGCGTTTGCAGATGTCAACGTATCGTAGCAATAGGGTTCTAATGCTATTTAAATCGCGATATCGCATCTCATTTCTGTGTTTCCTGATAAGATGTAATATTCATTGCGAAGTGTCATGTACACCTCGTATTCACTTCAAAGGAATGTAAATGCGACTATTCCTTGCTAGGAAATAGCGTTTGCAGATGTCAACGTATCGTAGCAATAGGGTTCTAATGCTTCTTAAAACGCGATATCGCATCTCACTTCTACGTTTTATGATAAGATACAATATTCATTGCGAAGTGTCATGTATACCTCGTATTCACTTCAAAAGAATGTAAATGCGACACTTCCTTGCTAGGAAATAGCGTATTCAGATGTCTGCGTATCGTAGCAATAGATTTCTAATGCTACTTAAACGGCCGTATCGCATCTCTTTTCTATATTTCGTGATAAGATATAATATTCATTGCGAAGAGTCATGTATACCTCGTATTCTCTTCAAAAGAATGTAAATGCGATACTTCCTTGCTATTAAATGGAGTTTGTAGATGTCTACGTATCGTAGCTATAGAGTTCTAGTGCTACACAAGTCGCGATTTCGCATCTCATTTCTTTGTTTCGTGATAAGATATAATATTCATTGCGAAGTGTCATGTATACCTCGTATTCACTTCAAAGGAATGTAAATGCGACTATTCCTTGCTAGGAAATAGCGTTTGCAGATGTCAACGTATCGTAGCAATAGGGTTCTATTGCTATTTAAATCGCGATATCGCATCTCATTTCTGTGTTTAGTGATAAGATGTAATATTCATTGCGAAGTGTCATGTACACCTCGTATTCACTTCAAAGGAATGTAAAGGCGACACTTCCATGTTAGAAAATAGCGTCTGCAGATGTCTACTCGTCGAGGCAATAGAGTTCTAATGCTTCTTAAAACGCGATATCGTACCTCACTTCTATGTTTCATGATAAGATACAATATTCATTGCGAAGTGTCATGTATACCTCGTATTCATTTCAAAAGAATGTAAATGCGACACTTCCATGCTAGGAAATAGCGTTTGCAGATGTCTCCGCATCGAGGCCATAGAGTTCTAATGCTTCTGAAAACGCGATATCGCATCTCTCTTCTATGTTTCATGATAAGATATAATATTCATTACGAATTGTCATGTGTACCTCGTATTTACTTCAAAAGAATGTAAATGCGAATGTTGCTTGCTAGGAAATAGTGTTTGCAGATGTCTACGTATCGCAGCAATAGTGTTCTAATGCTACTTAAATCGCAATTTCGCATCTCATTTCTATGTTTCGTGATAAGATATAATATTCATTGCGAAGTGTCATGTATACCTCGTATACACTTCAAAAGAATGTAAATGCGACTATTGCTTGCTAGGAAATAGCGTCTGCAGATGTCTACGTGTCGAGGCAATAGAGTTCTAATGCTTCTTAAAACGCGATATCGCATCTCACTTCTATGTTTCATGATAAGATACAATATTCATTGCGCAGTGTCATGTGTACCTCGTACTCACTTCAAAAGAATGTAAATGCGACACTTCCATGCTAGGAAATATCGTATTCAGATGTCTGCGTATCGTAGCAATAGATTTCTAATGCTACTTAAACGGCCGTATCGCATCTCTTTTCTATATTTCGTGATAAGATATAATATTCATTGCGAAGAGTCATGTATACCTCGTATTCTCTTCAAAAGAATGTAAATGCGATACTTCCTTGCTATTAAATGGAGTTTGTAGATGTCTACGTATCGTAGCTATAGAGTTCTAGTGCTACACAAATCGCGATTTCGCATCTCATTTCTATGTTTCGTGATAAGATATAATATTCATTGCGAAGTGTCATGTATACCTCGTATTCACTTCAAAAGAATGTAAATGCGACTACTGCTTGCTAGGAAATAGCGTTTGCAGATGTCTGCGTATCGTTGCAATAGCGTTCTAATGCTACTTAAATCGCGATATCAAATCTCATTTATATGTTTCGTGATAAGATATAATATTCATTGCGAAGTGTCATGTATACCTCGTATTCACTTCAAATGAACGTAAGTGCGACACCTCCATGCTAGGAAATAGCGTTTGCAGATGTCTCCGCATCGCGGCCATAGAGTTCTAATGCTTCTTAAAACGCGATATCGCACCACACTTCTATGTTTCATGATAAGATATAATATTCATTACGAAGTATCATGTGTACCTCGTATTCACTTCAAAAGAATGTAAATGCGACTATAGCTTGCTAGGAAATAGCGTTTGCAGATGTCTCGGCATCGAGGCCATAGAGTTCTAAGGCTTCTTAAACGCGATATCGCACCTCACTTCTATGTTTCATGATAAGATATAATATTCATTGCGAAGTGTCATGTATACTTCGAAATCACTTCAATAGAATGTAAATGCGACTACTGCTTGCTAGGAAATAGCGTTTGCAGATGTCTACGCGTCGAGGCAATAGAGTTCTAATGCTTCTTAAACGCGATATCGCATCTCAATTCTATGTTTCATTATAAGATACAATATTCATTGCGAAGTGTTATGTATACCTCGGACACACTTCAAATGAATCTAATGCGACACTTCCTTGCTAGGAATAGCGTTTGCAGATGTCTACGTATCGTAGCAATGGAGTTCTAATGCTTCTTAAATCGCAATATCGCATCTCATTTCAATGTTTCATGATAAGATATAATATTCATTGCGAAGTGTTATGTATCCCTCGTATACCTTTCAAAAGAATGCAAATGCGACACTTCCTTGCTAGGAAATAGCGTTTGCATATGTCTACGTATCGTAGCAATAGAGTTATAATGCTTCATATACCGCGATATCGCATCTCATTTCTATGTTTCGTGATAAGTTATAATATTCATTACGAAGTGTCATGTAAACCTCGAATTCACTTCAAAAGAATGTAAATGCGACTATTGCTTGCTAGGAAATAGCGTTTGCAGATGTCTACGTATCGTAGCAATAGTGTTCTAATGCTTCTCAAAACGCGATGTCGCATCTCATTTCTATATTTCATGATAAGATATAATATTCATTGCGATGTGTCATGTATACCTCGTATTCACTTCAGAAGAATGTAAGTGCGTCACTTCCATGCTAGGAAATATCGTTTGCAGATGTCTCCGCATCGAGGCCATAGAGTTATAATGCATCTTTAAATGCGATATCGCATCTCTCTCCTATGTTGCATGATAAGATATAATATTCATTACGAATTGTCATGTATACCTCGTATTCACTTCAAAAGAATGTAAATGCGACTATTGCTTGCTAGGAATAGCGTTTGCAGATGTCTACGCGTCGAGGCAATAGAGTTCTAATGCTTCTTAAAACGCGATATCGCATCTCAATTCTATGTTTCATTATAAGATACAATATTCATTGCGAAGTGTTATGTATACCTCGGACACACTTCAAATGAATCTAATGCGACACTTCCTTGCTAGGAAATAGCGTTTGCAGATGTCTACGTATCGTAGCAATGGAGTTCTAATGCTTCTTAAATCGCAATATCGCATCTCATTTCAATGTTTCATGATAAGATATAATATTCATTGCGAAGTGTTATGTATCCCTCGTATTCCTTTCAAAAGATGCAAATGCGACACTTCCTTGCTAGGAAATAGCGTTTGCATATGTCTACGTATCGTAGCAATAGAGTTATAATGCTTCATATACCGCGATATCGCATCTCATTTCTATGTTTCGTGATAAGTTATAATATTCATTACGAAGTGTCATGTAAACCTCGAATTCACTTCAAAAGAATGTAAATGCGACTATTGCTTGCTAGGAATAGCGTTTGCAGATGTCTACGTATCGTAGCAATAGTGTTCTAATGCTTCTCAAAACGCGATGTCGCATCTCATTTCTATATTTCATGATAAGATATAATATTCATTGCGATGTGTCATGTATACCTCGTATTCACTTCAGAAGAATGTAAGTGCGTCACTTCCATGCTAGGAAATATCGTTTGCAGATGTCTCCGCATCGAGGCCATAGAGTTATAATGCTTCTTTAAATGCGATATCGCATCTCTCTCCTATGTTGCATGATAAGATATAATATTCATTACGAATTGTCATGTATACCTCGCATTCACTTCAAAAGATTGTAAATGCGACGTTTCCATCCATGGGATTATCGTTTGCAGATGTCTACGTATCGTAGCAAAATAGTCCCAATGCTTCTTAAAACGAGATGTCGCACTTCATTTCTATGTTTCCTGATAAGATATAATATTCATTGCGAATGTCACGTATACCTCGTATTCACTACCAAACGAATGTAAATGCGACACTTCCTTGCTAGGAAATAGCGTATTCAAATGTCTACGTATAGTAGCAAAAGGGTTCTAATGCTACTTAAATCGCAATATCGCATATCATTTATATGTTTCGTGATAAGATTTAATATTTATTGCGAAGTGTCATGTATACCTCGTATTGAATTCAAAAGAATGTAAGTGCGACTACTGCTTGCTAGGAAATAGCGTTTGCAGATGTCTACGTATCGTAGCAATAGCGTTCTAATGCTACTTAATCGCGATATCGCATCTCATTTCTATGTTTCGTGATAAGATATAATAATCATTGCGAAGTGTCATGTACACCTCGTATTCAATACAAAAGAATGTAAATGCGACACTTCCATGCTAGGAAATAGCGTCTGCAGATGTCTACGCGTCGAGGCTATAGAGTTCTATTGCTTCTTAAGACGCGATATCGCATCTCACTTCTATGTTTCACGAAAAGATATAATGTTCTTTGCGAATGGTCATGTATACCTCGTATTCACTTCAAAAGAATGTAAATGCGAATCTTCCTTGCTAGGAAATAGCGTATTCAGATGTCTACGTATCGTAGCAAAAGGGTTCTAATGCTACTTAAATCGAGATATCGCATCTCATTTCCATGTTTCGCGATAAGTTATAATATTCATTCCGAAGTGTCATGTACACCTCTAATTCACTTCAAAAGAATCCAAATGCGACATTTCCATGCTAGGAAATAGCGTTTGCAGATGTCTACGTATCGAAGCAATAGGTTACTAATGATTCTTAAAACGCGATATCGCATCTCATTTCTATGTTTCAGATAAGATATAATAATCATTGCGAAGTGTCATGTATACCTCGCATAAACTTCAACTGAATGTAAATGCGACACATCCTTGCTAGGAAATAGCGTTTCCAGATGTCTACGTATCGAAGCAATAGAGTTCTGAAGCATCTCAAAACGCAATATCGTATCTCATTTCTATGTTCCCTGACAAGATACAATATTCATTGCGAAGTGTCGTGTATACCTCACATACACTTCAAGTGAATGTAAATGCGACACTTCTTTGCTAGGAAAAGCGTTGGCAGATGTCTACGTGTCGTAGCAATAGAGTTATAAAGCTTCTTAAAACGAGATATCATATCTCATTTCTATGTTTCATGATAAGATATGATACTCATTTCGAATTGTTATGTATACCTCGGATACACTTCAAATGAATGTAAATGCGGGCACTTGCTTGCAAGGAAGTAGCGTTTGCAGATGTCTAGGTATCGACGCAATAGAGTTCTAATGCTTCTTATATCGCCATATCGCATCTCATTTCTATGCTTCATGATAAGATATAATATTCATTGTGCAGTGTTACGTACACCTCGTTTTCGCTACAAAGGTGTGTAAATGCGACACTTCCATGCTAGGAAGTAGCGTTACCAGATGTCTAGGTATCGAAGCAATAGAGTACTAATGCTTCTTAAAACGAGATATTGCATCTATTTCCTATGTTTCATGATAAGATATAATATTCGTTGCGAAGTGCTATGTACTCCGCGTTTACACTTGCAATGAATGTAATTGCGCCACTTCCTTGCTAGGAAATAGCGTTTGCAGATGTCTACTTATCGAAGCAATAGAGTTCTAAGCTTCTTAAAACATGATATCGCATCTCATTTCTGTGTCTCATGATTAGATATAATATTCATTGCGAATTGTTACGTATTTCTCGTCTACACATCAAGTGATTGTAAATGCGACACTTCCATGCTAGAAAATAGCGTTTGCAGATGTCTATGTATCGAAGCAATAGAGTTCTAAAGCTTCTTAAAACGGGGTAACGCATATCATTACTATGTCTCATGATTAAATATAATATTCACTGCGAAGGTTCATGTATACCTCGTATTCACTTCAAAAGAATGCAAATGCGACACTTCCCTGCTAGGAAGTAGGGCTTCCAGATGTCTACGTATCGTAGCAATGGAGTTCTAATGCTCCTTAAATCAAGATATTGCTTCTCATTTCCACGTCTCGTGACAAGATATAATACTCATTGCGCAGTGTTATGTACACCTCGTATTCAATTCAAATGAATGTAAATGCGACACATCCTTGTTAGGAAATAGCGTTTGCAGATGTCTACGTATCGAAGCAATAGCTATCCAGTGTTTCTGAAAACGAGATATCGCATCTCATTTCTATGTTTCATGATAAGGTACAATATTCTTTGCGAAGTGTCATGTATAACTCGTATTCACTACAAAAGAATGTAAATGCGACACATCCTTGCTAGGAAATAGCGTTTGCAGATGTATATGTATCGAGGCAATAGAGTTCTAATGCTTCTTATATCGCTATATCGCATCTCATTTCTACGTTTCATGATAAGATATAATATTCATAGCGAAGTGTCATGTATACCTCGCATTCACTTCAAAAGAATGTAAATGCGACACTTCCTTGCTAGGACGTAGCGTTTGCAGATATCGACGTATCGAAGCAAGAGTGTTCTAATGCTTTTTAAATCGCGATTCCGCATGTCATTTCTCTGTTTCGTGATAAGATATAATATTCATTGTGGAGTGTTATGTAAACCCTGTATTCACTTCAAAAAAAGTAAATGCGACACTTCCTTGTTAGGACGTAGCGTTTACAGATATCGACGTATCGAAGCAAGAGTGTTCTAATGCTTATTAAATCCCGATTTCGCATGTCATTTTCTATTTTCCTGATAAGATATAATATACATTGTGAAGCGTCATGTATACCTCGTGTTCACTTCCAAAGAATTTAAATGCGACAATTCCTTACTAGGAAATAGCGTTTGCAGATATCTACGTATCGATTCAATAGTGTTCTAATGCTTCTTAAAACGCGATATTGCATCTCACTTCTGCGTATCCTGATAAGATATAATATCTATTGCGAAGTGTAATGTATACCTCCTATTCACTTCAACGGAATGTAAATGCGGCAGTTCCTTGCTAGAAGTAGCGTTTGCAGACGTCTACGCATCGTAGCAATAGAGATCTAATGCATCTTAAAACGAGATGTGGCATCTCGTTCCTACGTCTCATGATATGATATAATATTCATTGCGAATTGTCATGTATAGCTCGTATGTACTTCAAAAGAATGTAAATGCGACACTTCCTCGCTAAGAGGTAGCGTTTCCAGATGTCTGGGCATCGAAACAATAGAGTTCTAGTGCTTCTTAAAACGAGATGTCGCATCTCATTTCTTTGTTTCATGATAAGATATAATTTTCATTGCGAAGTATCATGTATACCTCGTATTCACTTCAAAAGAATGTAAATGCGACACTTCCTTGCTAGGAAATAGCGTTTGCAGATGTCTACGTATTGAAGCATGAGAGTTCCAATGCATCTGAAAACGAGATAGCGCATCTCTCTTCTATGTTTCATGATAAGATATAATATTCATTCCGAAGTGTCATGTATACCTCGAATTCACTTCAAAAGAATGTAAATGCGACACTTGCATGCAAGGAAATAGCGTTTGCAGATATCTCCCGCATCGATACAATAGGGTTATAATGCTTCTTAAAAACGCGCTATCGCATCTCATTCCTATGTTACATGACAAGATATAATGTTCATTGCGAAGTGTCATGTATACCTCGTATTCACTTCAAAACAATGTAAATGCGAATCTTCCTTGCTAGGAAATAGCGTATTCAGATGTCTACGTATCGTAGCAATAGAGTTCTAATGCTTCTTAAAACGCGATACCGCATCTCTCTTCTATGTTTCATGATAAGATATACTATTCATTGCGATGTGTCATGTATACCTCGTACTCATTTCAAAAGAATGTAAATGCAACTATTGCTTGCTAGGAAATAGCCGTTGCAGATGTCTACGTCTCGTAGCAATAGAGTTCTAATGCTACTTAAATCGCGATATCGCATCTCATTTCTATGTTTCGTAATTAAGATATAATATTCATTGCGAAGTGTCATGTATACCTCGTATTCACTTCAAAATAATGTAAATGCGAATCTCCCTTGCTAGGAAATAGCGTTTGCAGATGTCTACATATCGTAGCAGTAGAGTTCTAATGCTACTTAAATCGCGATATCGCATCTCATTTATATGTTTCGTGATAAGATATAATATTCATTGCGAAGTGTCATGTATACCTCGTATTCACATCAAAAGAACGTAAATGCGACGTTTCCACCCTAGGAAATAGCGTTTGCAGATGTCTGCGTATCGTAGCAAAAGAGTCCTAATGCTTCTTAAACGCGATATCGCATCTCACATCTATGTTTCATTATAAGACATAATATTCATTGCGAAGTGTCATGTATATCTCGTATTGACTTCAAAAGAATGTAAATGCGACTATTCCTTGCTCAGGGCATAGCGTCTGCTGATGCCTACATATCGTAGCAGTAGAGTTCCAATGCTTCTTAGACCGCGATATCGCATCTCATTTCTATGTTTCGTGATAAGTTATAATATTCTTTCCGAAGTGTCATGTAAACCTCGAATTCACTTCAAAAGAATGTAAATGCGACACTTCCATGCTTGGAAATAGCGTTTGCAGATGTCTCCGCGTCGAGGCTATAGAGTTCTAATGCTTCTTAAAACGCGATATCGCATCTCTCTTCTATGTTTCATGATAAGATATAATATTCATTGCGATGTGTCCATGTATGCCTCGTATTCATTTAAAAAGAATGTAAATGCGACTATTGCTTGCTAGGAAATAGCCGTTGCAGATGTCTACGTATCGTAGCAATAGAGTTCAAATGCTACTCATTTCGCGATATCGCATCTCATTTCTATGTTTCGTGATAAGATATAATAATCATTGCGAAGTGTCATGTACACCTCGTATTCAATACAAAAGAATGTAAATGCGACACTTCCATGCTAGGGAAATAGCGTCTGCAGATGTCTACGCGTCGAGGCAATAGAGTTCTAATGCTTCTTAAAACGCGATATCGCATCTCACTTCTATGTTTCATGATATGATATAATATTCATTGCGAAGTGTCATGTATACCTCGTATTCACTTCAAAAGAATGTAGATGCGACTATTCCTTGCTAGGAAATAGCGTTTGCAGATGCCTACGTATCGTAGCATCAGAGTTCTAATGCTTCTTTGATCGCGATATCGCATCTCATTTCTATGTTTCGTGATAAGTTATAATATTCATTCCGAAGTGTCATGTATACCTCGAATTCACTTCAAAAGAATGTAAATGCGACACTTCCATGCTAGGAAATAGCGTTTGCAGATATCTCCGCATCGAGGGCAATAGGGTTCTAATGCTTCTTAAGACGCGATATCGCATCTCATTTCTATGTTTCATGATGAGATATAATATTCATTGCGAAGTGTCATGTATACCTCGCATTCACTCCAAAAGAATGTAAATGCGACTATTGCTTGCTAGGAAATAGCGTTTGCAGATGTCTACGCATCGAGGAAATAGAGTTCTAATGCTTCTTAAAACGCGATATCGCATCTCATTTCTGTGTTTCGTGATAAGATATAATATTCAATGCGAAGTGTCATGTACACCTCGCATTCACAACAAACGAATGTAAATGCGACACTTCCATGCTAGGAAATAGCGTCTGCAGATGTCTACACGTCGAGGCAATAAATTTCTAATGCTTCTTAAAAAGCGATATCGCATCTCACTTCTATGTTTCACGAAAAGATATAATATTCATTGCGAAGTGTCATGTATACCTCGTATTCACTTCAAAAGAATGTAGATGCGACTATTCCTTGCTAGGAAATAGCGTATTCAGATGTCTACGTATCGTAGCAAAAGGGTTCTGATGCTACTTAAATCGAGATATCGCATCTCACTTCTGTGTTACATGGTAAGATGTAATGTTCATTGCGAAGTGTCATGTATACCTCCTATTCACTCCAAACGAATGTAAATGCGACACATCCTCGCTAGGAAATAGCGTCTGTAGATGTCTACGCATCGAGACAATAGGGTTCTAACGCTTCTTAAGACGCGAAATCGCATCCCTCTTCTGTGTTTCATGATAAGATATAATATTCATTGCGAAGTGTCATGTATACCTCGTATTCACTTCAAAAGAATGTAAGTGCGACACTTCCATGCTAGGAAATAGCGTTTGCAGATGTCTCCGCATGGAGGCCATAGAGTTCTAATGCTTCTTAAAACGCGATATCGCATCTCTCCTCTATGTTTCATGATAAGATATAATATTCATTGCGATGTGTCATGTATACCTCGTATTCATTTCAAAAGAATGTAAATGCGACTATTGCTTGCTAGGAAATAGCCGTTGCAGATGTTTACGTCTCGTAGCAATAGAGTTCTAATG
This sequence comes from Xylocopa sonorina, assembly GCF_050948175.1. Classification (NCBI taxonomy): domain Eukaryota; kingdom Metazoa; phylum Arthropoda; class Insecta; order Hymenoptera; family Apidae; genus Xylocopa; species Xylocopa sonorina. The sequence continues at coordinate 601,909 of NW_027490182.1, read as the reverse complement.
CTACTTATATCGCGATACCGCATTTCATTTCTATGTTTCGTAACAAGATATAATATTCATTGCGAAGTGTCATGCATATCTCGTATTCATTTCAAAATAATGACAATGCGACTATTCCTTGCTAGGGCGTAGCGTTTGCAGATGCCTACGTATCGTAGCAATAGATTTCCAATGCTTCTTAGATCGCGATATCGCATCTCATTCCTATGTTTCGTGATAAGTTATAATATTTATTCCGAAGTGTCATGTAAACCTCGAATTCACTTCAAAAGAATGTAAATGCGACACTTCCATGCTTGGAAATAGCGTTTGCCGATGTCTCCGCATCGAGGCCATAGGGTTCTAATGCTTCTTAAAACGCGATATCGCATCTCTCTTCTATGTTTCATGATAAGATATAATATTCATTGCGATGTGTCATGTATGCCTCGTATTCATTTCAAAAGAATGTTAAATGGGACTATGCTTGCTAGGAAATAGCCGTTGCAGATGTCTACGTATCGTAGCAATAGAGTTCAAATGCTACTCAAATCGCGATATCGCATCTCATTCTATGTTTCGTGATAAGATATAATAATCATTGCGAAGTGTCATGTACACCTCGTATTCAATACAAAAGAATGTAAATGCGACACTTCCATGCTAGGAAATAGCGTCTGCAGATGTCTACGCGTCGAGGCAATAGATTTCTAATGCTTCTTAAGACGCGATATCGCATCTCACTTCTATGTTTCACGAAAAGATATAATGTTCTTTGCGAATGGTCATGTATACCTCGTATTCACTTCAAAAGAATGTAAATGCGAATCTTCCTTGCTAGGAAATAGCGTATTCAGATGTCTACGTATCGTAGCAAAAGGGTTCTAATGCGACTTAAATCGAGATATCGCATCTCATTTCTATGTTTCGCGATAAGTTATAATATTCATTCCGAAGTGTCATGTACACCTCTAATTCACTTCAAAAGAATCCAAATGCGACATTTCCATGCTAGGAAATAGCCTTTGCAGATATCTCTGCATCGAGGCAATAGGTTTCTGATGCTTCTTAAAACCCGATATCGCATCTCTCTTTTATGTTACATGATAAGATATAATGCTCATTGCGAAGTGTCATGTATACCTCGTACTCAATTCAAAAGAATGTGAATGCGACGTTTCCATCGCAGGAAATAGCGTTCGCAGATGTCTACGTATCGTAGCAATGGAGTCCTAATGCTTCTTAAAACGAGATGTGGCATTTCATTTCTATGTTTCGTGATAAGTTATAATATTCATTCCGAAGTGTCATGTAAACCTCGAATTCACTTCAAAAGAATGTAAATGCGACTATTGCTTGCTAGGAAGTAGTGTTTGCAGATGCCTACGTATCGTAGCAATAGAGTTCGAATGCTTCTTAGATCACGATATCGCATCTCATTCCTATGTCTCGTGATAAGTTATAATATTCATTCCGAAGTATCATGCATACCTCGAATTCACTTCATAAGAATGTAAATGCGACACTTCCATGCTAGAAAATAGCGTTTGCAAATGTCTCCGCATCGAGGCAATAGGGGTTCTAATGCTTCTTAAGGAGCGATATCGCATCTCACTTCTATCTTACATGATAAGATATAATGTTCATTGCGAAGTGTCATGTATACCTCGTATTCACTCCAAACGAATGTAAATGCGACCACTTTCTTGCTAGGCAAATAGCGTATTCAGATGTGTACGTATCGTAGCAATAGAGTTCTAATGCTACTTAAATCGCGATATTGCATCTCATATCTATGTTTCATGATAAGATATAATATTCATTGCGAAGTGTTATGTATACCTCGTATTCGCTTCAAAAGAATGTAAATGCGACACTTCCTTGCTAGGAAGTAGCGTTTGCAGATGTCTACGTATCGAAGCAATAGAGTTCTAATGCTACTTAAATCGCGATATCGCATCTCACTTCTATGTTTCATGATAAGATATAATATTCATTGCGAAGTGTCATATATACCTCGTATTCACTTCAAAAGAATGTAAATGCGACTACTCCTTGCTAGGAAATAGCGTTTGCAGATGCCTACGCATCGTAGCAATAGAGTTGTAGTGCTTCTCAAAACGCGATATCGCATCTCATTTCTATGCTTCATGATAAGATATAATATTCATTGCGAAGTGTCATGTGTACCTCGTATTCACTCCAAACGAATGTAAATGCGACTATTGCTTGCTAGGAAATAGCGTTTGCAGATGTCTACGTCTCGTAGCAATAGAGTTCTAATGCCACTTAAATCGCGATATCGCATTTCATTTCCACGTTTCGTGATAAGATATAATATTCATTGCGATGTGTCATGTATACCTCGTATTCACTTCAAAAGAATGTAAATGCGACTATTGCTTTGCAAGGAAATAGCGTTTGCAGATGCCTACGCATCGCAGCCATGGAGTTGTAGTGCTTCTCAAAACGCGATATCCCATCACATTTCTATGCTTCATGATAAGAGATAACATTCATTGCGGAAGTGTCATGTACACCTCGAATTCACTTCAAAAGAATGTAAATGCGACACTTCCATGCTAGGAAATAGCGTCCGCAGATCTCTACGAGGCGAGGCGATATAGTTCTAATGCTTCTTAAAAAGCGATAACGCATCTCACTTCTATGTTTCATGATAAGATACAATATTCATTGCGAATTGTCATGTATACATCGTATTCACTTCAAAAGAATGTAAATGCGACTATTGCTTGCTAGGAATAGCGTTTGCAGATGTCTACGTATCGTAGCAATAGAGTTCTAATGCTACTTGTATTGCGATATCGCATCTCATTTCTATGTTTCGTGATAAGATGTAATATTCATTGCGAAGTGTAATGTATACCTCGTATTCACATCAAGAGAATGTAAATGCGTCACTTCCTTGCTAGGAAATAGCATATTCAGATGTCGACGTATCGTAGCAATAGAGTTCTAATGCTACTTGTATTGCGAATATCGCATCTCATTTCTATGTTTCGTGATAAGATGCAATATTAATTGCGAAGTGTCATGTACACCTCGAATTCACTTCAAAAGAATGTAAATGCGACTACGCCTTGCTAGGAAATAGCGTTTGCAAATGCCTACGCATCGTAGCAATGGAGATGTAGTGATTCTCAAAACGCGGATATCGCACCTCACTTCTATGTTTCATGATAAGATATAATATTCATTGCGAAGTGGTCACGTATACCTCGTATTCTCTTCAAAAGAATGTAAATGCGACGTTTCCATCCTTGGGAATATCGTTTGCAGATGTCTCCTTATCGTAGCAAAAGGGGTCCTAATGCTTCTTAAAACGAGATGTCGCATTTCATTTCCATGTTTCGTGATAAGATATAATATTCATTGCGAAATGTCATGTATACCTCTTATTCACTCCAAACGAATGTAAATGCGACACTTCTTTGCTAGGAAATAGCGTATTCAGATGTCTACGTGTCGTAGCAATAGAGTTCTAATGCTACTTAAATCGCGGTATCGCGTCTCATTTATATGTATCGCGATAAGATGTAATATTCATTGCGAAGTGTCATGTATACCTCGTATTCACTTCAAAAGAATGTAAATGCGACACTTCCATGCTAGGAAATAGCGTTTGCAGATGTCTCCGCATCGAGGCCATAGAGTTCTAATGCTTCTTAAAACGCGATATCGCACCTCACTTCTATGTTTCATGATAAGATATAATATTCATTGCGAAGTGCCATGTATACCTCGTATTCACTTCAAAAGAATGTAACTGCGACACTTCCATGCTAGGAAATAGCGCCTGCAGATGTCTACACGTCGAGGCAATAGAGTTCTAATGCTTCTTAAAACGAGATATCGCATCTCACTTCTATGTTTCATGATAAGATAAAATATTTATTGCGAAGTGTCATGTATACCTCTTATTCACTCCAAACGCATGTAAATGCGACACTTCCTTGCTAGGAAATAGCGTATTCAGATTTCTACGTATCGAGGCCATAGATTTCTAATGCTTCATAGAACGCGATATAGCACCTCACTTCTGTGTTTCATGATAAGATATAATATTCATTGCGAAGTGCCATGTATACCTCGTATTCACTTCAAAAGAATGTAAATGCGACTACTCCTTGCTAGGAAATAGCGTTTGCAGATGCCTACGCATCGTAGCAATGGAGTTGTAGTGCTTCTCAAAACGCGATATCGCATCACATTTCTATGCTTCATGATAAGATATAATATTCATTGCGAAGTGTCATGTACACCTCGAATTCACTTCAAAAGAATGTAAATGCGACACTTCCATGCTAGGAAATAGCGTCTGCAGATCTCTACGATGCGAGGCAATAGAATTCTAATGCTCTTAAAAAGCGATATCGCATCTCACATCTATGTTTCATGATAAGATACAATGTTCATTCCGATGTGTCATGTATTCCTCTAATTCACTTCAAAAGAATCTAAATGCGACATTACCATGCTAGGAAATAGCCTTTGCAGATATCTCCGCATCGAGGCAATAGGGTTCTAATGCTTCTTAAAACGCGATATCGCATCTCACTTTTATGTTACATGATAAGATATAATGTTCATTGCGGAGTGTCATATATACATCGTATTCACTTCAATAGAATGAAATGCGAATCTTCCTTGCTAGGAAGTAGCGTTTGCAGATGTCTACGTATCGTAGCAATGGAGATCTAATGCTTCTCAAACCGCGATATCGCATCTCATTTCTATGCTTCATGATAAGATATAATTTTTATTGCGAAGTGTCATGTATACCTCGGATTCACTCCAAACGAATGTAAATGCGACACTTCCTTGCTAGGAAATAGCGTATTCAGATTTCCTACGTATCGAGGCCATACAGTTCTAATGCTTCTTAAAACGCGATATCGCACCTCACTTCGGTTTCATGATAAGATATAATATTCATTGCGAAGTGTCGTATATACCTCGTATTCACTTCAAAGAATGTAAATGCGACTACTCCTTCCTAGGAAATAGCGTTTTCAGATGCTTACGCATCGTAGCAATAGAGTTGTAGTGCTTCTCAAAACGCGATATCGCATCTCATTTCTATGCTTCATGATAAGATATAATATTCGTTGCGAAGTGTCATGTGTACCTAGTATTCACCCCAAACGAATGTAAATGCGACACTTCCTTGCTGGGAAATAGCGTACTCAGATGTCTACGTATTGTAGCAATAGAGTTCTAATGCTACTTAAATCGCGATATCGCATCTCATTTCTATATTTCGTGATAAGATATAATATTCTTTGTGAAGTGTCATGTATACCCCGTATTCACATCAAAACAATGTAAAAGCGACTATTCCTTTCTAGGAAATAGCGTTTGCAGATGCCTACGTATCGTAGCGATAGAGTTCTAATCGCTACTTATATCGCGATATCGCATTTCATTTATATGCTTCGTGATAAGATAAAATATTCATTGCGAAGTGTCATGTATACATCGTATTCGCTTCAAAAGAATGTAAATGCGACTATTGCTTGATAGGAAATAGCGTTTGCAGATGTCTACGTATCGTAGCAATGGAGTTGTAGTGCTTCACAAAACGCGATATCCCATCACATTTCTATGCTTCATGATAAGATATAATATTCACTGCGAAGTGTCATGTACACCTCGAATTCACTTCAAAGAATGTAAGTGCGACACTTCCATGCTAGGAAATAGCGTCTGCAGATCTCTACGAGGCGAGGCAATAGAGTTCTAATGCTTCTTAAAAAGCGATATCGCATCCTCACTTCTATGTTTCATGATAAGATACAATATTCATTGCGAAGTGTCATGTATACATCGTATTCGCTTCAAAAGAATGTAAATGCGACTATTGCTTGCTAGGAAATAGCGTTTGCAGGTGTCTACGTATCGTAGCAATGGAGTTGTAGTGCTTCACAAATGCGATATCCCATCACATTTCTATGCTTCATGATAAGACATAATATTCATTGCGAAGTGTCATGTACACCTCGAATTCACTTCAAAAAGAATGTAAATGCGACACTTCCATGCTAGGAAATAGCGTCTGCAGATCTCTACGAGGCGAGGCAATAGAGTTCTAATGCTTCTTAAAAATCGATATCGCATCTCACTCCTATGTTTCATGATAAGATACAATATTTATTGCGAAGTGTCATGTATACCTCTTATTCACTCCAATCGCATGTAAATGCGACACTTCCTTGCTAGGAAATAGCGTATTCAGATTTCTACGTATCGAGGCCATAGATTTCTAATGCTTCATAGAACGCGATATAGCACCTCACTTCTATGTTTCATGATAAGATATAATATTCATTGCGAAGTGCCATGTATACCTCGTATTCACTTCAAAAGAATGTAAGTGCGACTACTCCTTGCTAGGAAATAGCGTTTGCAGATGCCTACGCATCGTAGCAATGGAGTTGTAGTGCTTCTCAAAACGCGATATCGCATCACATTTCTATGCTTCATGATAAGATATAATATTCATTGCGAAGTGTCATGTACACCTCGAATTCACTTCAAAAGAATGTAAATGCGACACTTCCATGCTAGGAAATAGCGTCTGCAGATCTCTACGATGCGAGGCAATAGAATTCTAATGCTTCTTAAAAAGCGATATCGCATCTCACATCTATGTTCATGCATGATAAGATGCAATATTCATTCCGATGTGTCATGTATTCCTCTAATTCACTTCAAAAGAATCTAAATGCGACATTACCATGCTAGGAAATAGCCTTTGCAGATATCTCCGCATCGAGGCAATAGGGTTCTAATGCTTCTTAAAACGCGATATCGCATCTCACTTTTATGTTACATGATAAGATATAATGTTCATTGCGGAGTGTCATGTATACATCGTATTCACTTCAATAGAATGAAATGCGAATCTTCCTTGCTAGGAAGTAGCGTTTGCAGATGTGTACGTATCGTAGCAATGGAGATCTAATGCTTCTCAAACCGCGATATCGCATCTCATTTCTATGCTTCATGATAAGATATAATTTTTATTGCGAAGTGTCATGTATACCTCGGATTCACTCCAAACGAATGTAAATGCGACACTTCCTTGCTGGGAAATAGCGTATTCAGATGTCTACGTATCGTAGCAAAGGAGTTCTAATGCTACTTAAATCGCAATATCGCATCTCATTTGTATATTTCGTGATAAGATATAATATTCATTGCGAAGTGTCACGTATACCTCGTATTCTCTTCAAAGGAATGTGAAAGCGACGTTTCCATCCTTGGGAATATCGTTTGCAGATGTCTCCTTATCGTAGCAAAAGGGTCCTAATGCTTCTTAAAACGAGATGTCGCATTTCATTTCCATGTTTCGTGATAAGATATAATATTCATTGCGAAGTGTCATGTATACCACGTATTAATTCCAAACGAATGTAAATGCGACATTTCTTTGCTAGGAAATAGCGTATTCAGATGTCTACGTATCGTAGCAATAGAGTTCTAATGCTACTTAAATCGCGGTATCGCGTCTCATTCATATGTATCGCGATAAGATATAATATTCATTGCGAAGTGTCATGTATACCTCGTATTCACTTCAAAAGAATGTAACTGCGACACTTCCATGCTAGGAAATAGCGTCTGCAGATGACTACGCTTCGAGGCAATAGAGTTCTAATGCTTCTTAAAACGAGATATCGCATCTCACTTCTAGGTTTCGTGATAAGATATAATATTCATTGCAAAGTGTCATATATACCTCGTATTCACTTCAAAAGAATGTAAATGCGACTACTCCTTGCTAGGAAATAGGGTTTGCAGATGCCTATGCATCGTAGCAATGGAGTTGTAGTGCTTCTCAAAACGCGATATCCCATCACATTTCTACGCTTCATGATAAGATATAATATTCATTGCGAAGTGTCATGTACACCTCGAATTCACTTCAAAAGAATGTAAATGCGACACTTCCATGCTAGGAAATAGCGTCTGCAGATCTCTACGAGGCGAGGCAATAGAGTTCCAATGCTTCTTAAAACGCGATATCGCACCTCACTTCTATGTTTTATGATAAGATATAATATTCATTGCGAAGTGTCATGTATACCTCGTATTCTCTTCAAAAGAATGTAAATGCGACTATTGCTTGCTAGGAAATAGCGTTTGCAGATGTCTACGTATCGTAGCAATCGGGTTCTAATGCAACTTAAATCGCGATATCGCATTTCATTTATATGTTTCGTGATAAGATATAATATTCATTGCGAAGTGTCATGTACACCTCGAATTCACTTCAAAAGAATGTAAGTGCGACACTTCCATGCTAGGAAATAGCGTCTGCAGATCTCTACGAGGCGAGGCAATAGAGTTCTAATGCTTCTTAAAAAGCGATATCGCATCTCACTTCTATGTTTCATGATAAGATACAATATTCATTGCGAAGTGTCATGTATACATCGTATTCGCTTCAAAAGAATGTAAATGCGACTATTGCTTGCTAGGAAATAGCGTTTGCAGGTGTCTACGTATCGTAGCAATGGAGTTGTAGTGCTTCACAAAACGCGATATCCCATCACATTTCTATGCTGCATGATAAGATATAATATTCATTGCGAAGTGTCATGTACACCTCGAATTCACTTCAAAAGAATGTAAGTGCGACACTTCCATGCTAGGAAATAGCGTCTGCAGATCTCTACGAGGCGAGGCAATAGAGTTCTAATGCTTCTTAAAAAGCGATATCGCATCTCACTTCTATGTTTCATGATAAGATACAATATTCATTGCGAAGTGTCATGTATACATCGTATTCTCTTCAAAAGAATGTAAATGCGACTATTGCTTGCTAGGAAATAGCGTTTGCAGATGTCTACGTAACGTAGCAATGGAGTTGTAGTGCTTCACAAAACGCGATATCCCATCACATTTCTATGCTTCATGATAAGATACAATATTCGTGCGAAGTGTCATGTATTCTCGTCTACACTTCAAATGAATGTAGATGCGACACTTCCTTGCTAGGAAATAGCGTTTGCAGATGGCTACGTATCGTA